>NW_010173805.1:0-6965 GCF_000695765.1 Mesitornis unicolor
TTGTGGAGTCTCCTTCTCTTGACACATTCAAAACCTGCTTGGATGCGTTCCTGTGCAACCTAGTCTAGGTGATCCTGCTCTGGCAGGGTGGTTGGAGTAGATGATCTTTCGAGGTCCCTTCCAACTCCTAATATTCTGTGATTCTGTGATTCTGTGATACACAGAGATTATTAGTTTGATGTTTTAAATAATATTTACTTATATCACTGTGGTGTCCTGAGATACATTGAGGGCTCTGACAGAAAATCCCAAAAGAGAAATCCAGATGGCGTAGCTGATTTAACAGGCCATAAAGTCATGTGTAAGCCTTTCTTGCAATATTTTGTCCTTTAAATTAAGAGAACAAACAAACCCCAGTTAGGTCTGCTTTTAAGAGACACATTCTTGATAAGTAAAGAAACATTACTACATGAAACAAGTGACAGTAATCAAAGCATTGCAAAAGAAGCATCCAGAACTACTGAGGAACATACTGAAAGAGAAAAACCAAACATATTGGGAGAGGCTGTTTTAGCAGAACAGATGCCCACTTGTTCATTAAATTGCCTTGGTTTACATGTTTGTTTGTTTTAAAAGAGAATCTAAATTTCTGAGAGATAGATACATTTAAAAACCACTTCTCATGAATAATACAGGAAATGTTCCTGTTGCAGAGTTCCAAAGTAATGATAAACTTCCAGACATGAAATGCACAATGTAGTAAAGTTAATGTGGGCTTTGAAAGAATGGTTTTGAGTACTGAGATAGTGCTGAGGAGTTCTGTCTTGTCAAACATTTGTTTGGATGTAAGCAATTAGCTGCTCCACTAATTCCCTAGTCATGTGCAGATAATTCCTTTTTCTTAAATATGTGAGACCAGCTATTCACTTACAGAAGAAATGCATATAAAAAACCTGATTATTTAGTTTGGAATCTCAAATAAAAAAAATGCTATTATTTCAGTGTGCATTTTACTTGAGTAAAACTACCTCATATTTGTTATTCTGTTGGGAAATGTTGGCAAGTAAAGACAGTTGAGCTTGAAGATTCAATTGCAATGTCAGTGTAATTGCAACGTCAGTTGTTCTCTACAACATATGGTGGGGGTTTTGTCAATAAAAAGTCTATGAAACTTAATCCATTTCCATGATTTAGTTGTTGCATCAGATTATAAATCAGAATTAATGTGAACAGTGTACTTAATATCACTGCTTATAAATTTGAAGTGGCGATTTAGAATTAAAACATTGCTTAGTAGGCTAGATCTGTGAATGGTTCTTTAGCTAACATTTGGTAATTTGGATTACAGAACACAATCAGCACTTTAATCATTTATTGGAATTACTCAATAATGAAAAAGGCATGAAGAAAGAAGAGGTGCATTATCAACCTGTATTAAGCAAAAGCAGTAATGTAATTGCATTATCCCACTAACTTTTTATTTTCTACTAGGATAAATACATTCTCATTTATTAATTATCTGTGCCAAAACTTATCAGTATGTCTTTCATTTGCACTGTTTAATGTCACTGATTGTGAAAGATATGCACAATGACACTTTTTGTATAGCAATAGCTATTTAACTGGTCATTACCACCATTTCATATTCCCTATTCTACATGATCTACTTCGTTAGCATTAATGTAAAGTGTCACAATAAATTAAATGTTATAGTTATAACCATACCTAATTTTTCATAACTGGTTTGAAATGAAGTATCGAAGTCACACTTGGTACAGATTTTACTATTTACAGTAGTATACAGCCACAGAAAGCCCTCACAGATTATTGCTAACAAACAACTACATTTTTTTGCCAAGTTTTTTGAATCCTAAGTTCCAGTGCTTCAAGGTCTGCAAGTATTGCCAAAAGAGAAAGGACTCACTGGTAAATAAATCACTGGAATAAAAAAATTGGATTTCAGAACCTCAGATAGTTAGAATACTTAGGATCATGTTATAAATTTGTCCAGCAAAAAACTTTTTCCTACAGAATTTAGATTCATTCTAAGTTTTTGGAGGATTAGTGTTCAATTTACAAATACTTCCACCTAAGTAAACACTGATGTTCATAACCTTATGTCCTTAATATGGAAGTCTCATTTTAGAAACTGCTAACCAGTGAAAACATTATAGTACCACTGAATAAGATAAAAGCCTGTGAAAATGGCTTTACTCAAAATATAGTAACTCCTTCACCATTTCAGATGGCAATCTAATTAGACACTTCCATATGCAGTAGTATAAATTTAACCTGAACCTGAAAACTAGGCACATGCGACATCTGTGTTAATTATACTCTGACAATTATTCAGTTAGTAAACAGAAGAAAGCAAATTAGTTAAGAAAAAACATGACAAGAATCGCATTTAGTGAAAGTCACTGCAAATAAAATATTTTAAATCAGATATAAGTGTATAACATGTATTGTAAATATGTCATGTGAGATAGATAACACACTAATTTTAATGTCATAATTGGATACTTAGATTATATCAAACATCTCATAAACTGGAAAAAAATAGAAGAATTGTAACTGTAGCTTAATACATAGCTGATATAAATCACCAACATATTTTTATTTCCTGGTTTCTTAATATATTTTAATCATACTATTAAAAGGAAATCACATAGATGGTAGAGTTCACGTATTTCTAATATGAATTTCATGCTCAATGAGAAACAAGTCTGAATCTATGAATATTTGTCACCTAAGTTCAGTAGCCTGGGCAGTGCTGAATATTTAATTTTAAACAAACAAGCAAACAAATGGATCCCATCACCCAATCAGTCAACTATCCAACCCAGATGTTATGGTATATATCTTGCATTTTAACCTATGTCAAAACATGAACCGGGAATCAACATTTGAAGATAATTTTGTTGGAATTTTCCCAAAATAATGGGAAAACTAGACATGTGAGCAGGGAGGAGTTATGTCAACTCAAGAAAAAGTTTATCAGTTCATGGTTTCAGAGTTTGATAAAACTTCCTTTTCAAAAAAACCTTGAAAATGGTTTAAGGAAAAGTCTTGGCACTAATAGCACCAATAAACATTTATAGCCATTTTTTTGAGATGGTATAGTCATTACAGAGATAGTGTAGTCATTATAAAGGTGGTACGTAGGAGCCAGGGAAGGACAGAGAATGTGCCATGCCTGTGAAATCTTCAGAGAATTCAGCCACCAAAATTTGGCCATTATATACCGCACATAAACAAACAGTAATCTGGAGGCTTGTAGCCTGTCCAAATCTGAGTGAATTTTTATGTAGTGGATTCCTTGCCAGACACGAAACCTTTCAAAGCACAGAAGTCCTGGAGTTTTTAAACAGAAATGGTTGCAAACATTCTTTTAAAAAATTGATCAAAATGCAATGTTTCACTTGTGTATTATTTGCAGTAGTAGCTGAACTGTTTCAGCTCAAAAGCAAAACAAACAATAAAAACAACCAGAAATCAGTCTGAAGCTGACGCCCACTCCTTAAAAATTCATCCAAAACAACTAAAGCCTTTCAGAAGTGTCAGACAACTACATCTTTAAGTGGTGCTCAGAACAGTGCCTATAAAATTGATTTGGATATGGGGCTCCTTGCTGAATACAGTAGTAGCTGTAGATGAGAATACACTAGAGCTGCACTTCTGGGAAATCTGTGACTTTCCCAGGCCTTTTTCATGAAGTTTCAAGATGCGTTAACATTTTGGTAAGATGGAAAGATGCCAGTTCAGCCCCTTGTCACACTCAGCAAATGCCTCTGAATTACCTTAACTGTAACAGCCATTATTCAGCCCAGAGGAGACTCTTTTTGGATGATTCAGTGACAGAACCTGGCTCCTGCTAATGAGAGACAAATAAGCTTTATAGACCTTTAAAAATCCAAATAGAACAAGAATAAATAAACAAACCATTTGCAAACCATTTACTTAATACCTTTCCCTGATGCCAGCAATGCTGGATGAAGATGCATTGGTGGCCCTGAGCATACGTGAGAGAACAGTCACGAAAGCTTAAGAAGGTGAACAGAACTGCTTTCCCATACACAGAATTTTGGGAAGAAGCTGATGTAGGAAAGGGAGAAAGGAAACAAAGGGACTCAGTTCATTCACCCCCAAAATGACTGTTTCAAACTGGGTGGAAATGTGGGCTTTACTTGACACTGCCTGTGTACAGTCTGAGGATGAGGCATGTGCTTCAGAATAACTGGAAGTCCAGATTGCTCCATCATGAGGGACCTGACCAGAACGTTTCACAGCTCCCCTCTGGACAGCGCATGTGCATCCTTCCTTTGGAAACAAAAGCAAGGCAGGAGTAGGTGCCTGTCAAGGTCTTGCTTTGATACGGGAAGTGGATGTACCTACTGGCGTGCTCAGAGAGGCTCTGGTATATAACAGCTTTATTTACGCTACTGAGACTGGGAGGAAAATGGTTGTGAACCAACATAGGACACATTTGGAAATGAATCTGTTTTGCACAGTCTGAGAACATGATGAGAAATTTGGAGTTGTGTGCATTTCCAAGTGAAATCTAATTTTCTTTGAATGAGCGTGGTCTTTGAGAAATGAGCCCTTATTTATGCAAATTGGTTTTAAATGAGAATATTTAACAAAAGGATTTGATCCCCATGTAATGAAAGCTCTTATGAATGTACACCTAGGCAGCACAAGCAGCCTTACTGCCTATTCAGGCACTTATACTAAGGGTTTCTTTTTTTACTCTTTGACGAAGTCAGACTACATGTTTCTAATTAGAATGAAAAATAGTTAGATGAAGGATATTTTCAACTCAACTCAACTATTCTTCAGCTATTGTTCTAAATCTAAGAAGGGGTTACCAGACTGACAGGTGGCAGCATGGCCCAGTGGATGTTAAATTGCTTAGAAACATTTTGGGCTTTTCATGTTTTAAGAGAAAGAAAAGGTTCCAACCTTTCTTTGTTTATATGTCACTCAGAAATGGTTGGTTTTTAAAGTTCTGACCCTATTCTGCAGCTAATACTCCAAGGGAGCTATTGCATAGGGCATATTTGAATAGATTTGGTTAAGAAAATACAAAAATTTAATTTTGATCTCTTAATATTCAATTATGCTCAAACTATGCTGAAGGAAATTTCAAGGAGGTTGTAAGTTCTTTTGGCATGCTAATGTAACAGATGCGAAAGCATGAATTAACAGCTACAATGGAGAGCTGCTGGCAGGTACTGATTTGTAAGCTGATCCGAACTCCTGAAGGTAACTGAGGAGTGACTTAGAAATGACTTCACACTGAAAGTAGAAGGACCTTTTTCTACCCACAATTCTGTCCTAAACTTTCTCAGAACCCTATTTTGGGTTGAAAACTGCTGCTGCCTAAAGAATAATTATTCAAAAAAAATTTCCAAGCCATTTCTGACTGCACAGCTGCATGAAAGCTTTGTGGTGACCCAGGGAAGGGAAGGTGCAGAGATTGGAACAAGTGCCTGAAGAAGGAGATGCTTCTTTTGTTGACAGTTTAGGCTGGCTTCTGCTGCTTTAGAGTTACTGTGAAACTGGAGACTCTTTAGGAATCTTGCCAATTTCTCTGTGTAGCACTTCTGAACAACTTGTCATAAGAAATTTAGACTGCTCTTCAAAGCATGCCCAAAATAACTTACTATTTTGTCACAGAATCACAGAACAGTTGAGTTTGGAAGGGACCTCTGGAGGTCATCTCATGGGAGACTCCACAGCATCTCTGGGCAAGCTGTGCTAGCACATTTAAAAAGTGCTTCCTGATGTTCAGAGGCAACCTTCTGTGTTTCAGTGTATGCCCATTGTGTCTTTCCTGCCACTCGGCACCACTGAAAAGAGCCTGGCTCAATTTTCTTTGCACCTTCCTTCAGCTATTTATATTTTTTTATTTGACTTGCTAAGCAATCTTGTCAGGTATTTGTCTTGCTGAACCATCTTTGGTGGCACAGTCAAAGCTGAACCCTGTGAACATCTCTGCTGTTCTAGTCTTGATGTGCCCCTAGGACATGATGACAGACTTCTCATAGCCTTGCTGTTTTCACCACAAAGCTGTTTTATCATGAGTACAAAGTGTTCTCTTAATGCTTGCTACCCTACAATTGAAGACTCCTGATTGACAGTGCTGGAGCTAAGTCAATGTACGGCTAGAGAGGCCAGATATATCTGGAAGATGGGAGACATTGATCTTGAGTAAGTGCCAGTTCTGTACAAGTATTCTCATGGGCCAAATTCTAACAACAGTATGAAGAGCGGGACAGCATGCCTTAATTTGGTTGGACATGCTGCATCTTCTGAACCAAGGAGTTATCCACAGGCAAATAAATAATGTTGGAGTCCATTTGTTCCATGTGATAGGAACAAAGAGAGATTTTGATGGCTAGAAGTTACTGAAGAAGCCATTTCACATAATCTCAGACAGAAAATCCTTCAGCTCATTTGACCAACTTGATTTTCAAAGGTGCTTATCTTTTTTCCTACTCTTTCTTATTCTGAGTGAAAATCTCTTTTATTTACCTAGGAAGATAGTTTAGCCTTCATGATGTCCTTTATAAAGTTTCTAGTCTTCAAACTTACCTTCTTTCTAGGGACTGGAATATCAAGAAAGGAATAAACCCTTTTAAATCACAGAAAAAACTATTTTACTAATCCCAGCTTCCTTTCATCGAATTCAGAATGTCATTTCTTGCCTCTAGCTTGTGTTTGTACAGAAAACTTCAGACTATCTCCATCAAAAATGAAATCCTGGTAACATATTCCATGCTCCTCTTTTAGTTCCATTATCTGTTGCGGCTGCCAATATCCTTTCACTGATTCAGGTCTCCATCTTGCAGCGTTTGCATCCAACATGTGATATCTTCTTCTCCTTCATTCATTTCCCACTTACCTCTTAGTCCATCACCTATTACCTTGATTACCTCTCTTGTTTGCCAGCATACACAGCTTTCAACACCTCAGAAGTGCAATTTTTATCTGCTGCTGCAGCATCAGATAAAAGCAGGAAT
>NW_010173805.1:6996-16371 GCF_000695765.1 Mesitornis unicolor
GCTGCTCTATGCCTTCACTAAATCACTCGTACTTAATTCTCCTTTCTTGAGATATCAAAAAGGTAAGAGCTGAAGCTGAAGTGCCACCCAGACTTCCACGGCAACCTCTAATAATTTTAACTGCTTTTACTTTGTTTTGCATTGGATGTTGGAGGACTTTGCTGGTTTTTTAAGCAGTAGAAGAAAGAAAGAGCCAAATTTTTTATTTCTCTAATTTAATCCAGTGCAAGAAATTGAAGGAGAAACATCGATTTATGCCAAGTCCTGAACTCTTGAAAACATGGGTTTGCAATGAAAACACTAACAGATGCTTAGTGGTAAAAAGCAGAGAAGTGGTTGCCATGGTATCAGATGGCAGGGAAGGTAGCTCACTTTTTAAACTCTTTGGCAGTGTACATGTAGAACCAACAAGTGGACAGCAATGCTGGCAGCCATTTGTCTATGCAAAGCACTTTGAAGGACTGCATGGAGGCTACCACTGGGACTCAATGCTACTGCACTGGAAATCGGGATTGCCAGGTGTTCAGCAATAAGGAGAGGAAGGGTGGGGTTGGGAGATGAATGATGAACTGGATCTGCCTGGGTTTCTTGCAGCCTATGTATTTGCTATTTAAAGGGACAAGGTCCTGCCCGCCACCCCCCCCCCCCCCATTATAACCATTACTAAAGAAAGAAGAAGGATGGTTTATACATCCTGAAAGCTGGACAGAATAAAATACTCTTTACACTGCAGAATTGTAATATTAATGAAGGCAGCAAGGCAGCAACTAAGCAAGGGGCTAGAAGTCTTCTTCACATCAAGTTCTCATTATAAAGCATCTCTGTAATAATTATCTTTCACTAGAGAAATGGCATATAATCAAAATGATCATTTAATGGCATTTTGAAAGTAAAATACACCCAGAATAGCTAAAAGCCCAGTGGGTAAGATATTTCTCTGGGATGTGGGAAACACAGGCTCTAGCTTCTCTCTGGAAGCAGGTGGAGCAGGAACTTGGAATCTGTCTCTCACATCCCAGCAGCTTGCCTTTTCCTAGGGCTTGAGGGTCAGCCTCTCCCACCAATGTTGTAGCACCAAGTGTGTTTTCAAAATTTCAGCTGCTTTATATTTACCCCTCCACCTGTTATGGAATGTATCCCTGTAGGACACCCAAAATAATTCATGTGGGAGATACAGTGTGAGATGCTGAATTTTCACTCAAATGAAAGGCACCTTATTAAAAGCAAATGTGGGTTTTATGGGGCAAGAAGTTTTGTATAACAAGATATGGACATTTCATTAGATTCAAATAGCAGAAAAGGTCAGTTGTTACTCACTCAGTTCTTAGGACTAGAAACTGAAAACTTTTAAGAACAGCTTTTTTCATAACACTTTCTTATTTCTCCTTATGAGAGGAGTAGATGAATGGAGATATTAAGAAAACACTAGAACCTCAAAAGTACTTTAATTCAAGAGAAAATTCTTATCAAATCTGATTTGGTCATTGCTGGTACAGCTCTGAAAGACTGACACTTTGGCAGCTGATATTTGCATGGTGTTCTAGGTAGGAATTACTCTCAGGGCTTAATAAAACCCCTGAAATCTCATACCTGAAAAATGTTTTTCCTAGCGAGGTGAATATTGACCCAACACAAACATTGAAATGCATTAGTTTTGGATGATACTTTGCTGGAAATCTTAAGAAAATACTTATTCATACAACTATACATTTTTTTTCTGAGCAGCTCGGAATTCTGCCATTTCCTACAAGCATATGGAATGCACTACAAAAATTACCAAGAAATTCTAAAAAATTACGTATTTTATCTGTCTATAGAAGTTAATTCATATTTGTTTATCAATTAAAATATAATATGTAATGGATTAGAAACTAATTTATTTTCTATAAAACCCAACAGGGTTCACTTAATTGCATTCTATATAGGAGTTTTATTAAATACCAGTAACAGAGTTATGAAGTGGAAAATAGACGTCTCTTTTGTTAAAAGCAATATTTGACCCAGGTCTTGGCCTCCGATGTAGAATATTCAACAGTAACCTTATTTTCACATTTTAATTTTGTTTTCGTAGTGATTCCACTTTTGGTCTGCAATTTCTTTTTTAATTAGTTTCTTGGCATGTATGAAGGTAAAACTTCCTTAATTTTATGCAGGATTTTTTCCTCATCCTTTTCTCCAAAACTCTTTTTTTTTCCCCTGTGCCTCATTTTAAATTATAACTTTCAACCACGGCTGGTTCTTCTAGTCAGTAGCTGACAAAATCTGCGTTTATGCTCCTAATATTTCAATTTCTTCTCATGTTTAGTTCTTTTTTATTCACATAGGTAGTATAAAGCTGTCAGACCTGCCCACATTCTGTAGAGATCTGGAAGGAAGTTCATTAGACCTACATGTAATGTCAGGGCCAAATCTAAGGGAGTATTTTTAAGAAATCATGAAGAGGAGAAGCCAGCATGTGGAAGACAAGCCACTATAACCTTTTTCCAGCTCACCAGCAAGACCCTTAGTATTGGCAGATCCATTTGAGTGTCAGCAGAACAGTATCTTCCAACAATCGGCAGTTAAAACATTTGTGCCAAACCCCAACAAAATGCTTGTATTCACAAATTGCCTTTTTTAACATCTCTGTTGTGTGTCTACCACAGGCAAATAGAGATTATTTACTAACTTTATCTCCCAGTTTGCATTACTTTTGTCTCACCCTTTCTCCCACAAAAATCCAACAATGCCCATGGAAGAATAAGATTCTCTAAGCAGAGGGAACATCAGCTCTTATAAGAAAGAAAACAAAATGGTGAAATTATATGATGTATGCAACAAGGGAACTCATAACCTTATTTTTATCATGTTCTTCCTCTTTCATTACATTAATGCGTCTCTTTTAGAATTGCAACAGATCATCTTCAGTTCAGTTCTTCATGGATCAAAGTACATATGTGTATGTAAAGTTTCATGACTGTAGGGTCAGACTGTCAGTCCTTCAGAGACTGAGGATTTCAGTTTTTAATCATGAAGAAAACTTTTTTTTGAGAACGTAGTGGTTTTACAGTACATTGCAGTGACATACACTTTATTTGCAATGCCTAATTTCCCCTTTCATCCTCCCCTCAAAGCCTGGTGTTGATTACAGATTTCCAGAACTTCTACCAATAGTTGCTCAAATGCTCCTACAAAAGTTATGCCTGCTAGGTGAACATGTGAATCTGCAGCAGGACAGCAAAGGATCAGAATGTAAAATTGTTAGCTGGGGTGAAAATTAGGCCTTCTTTAGCAAATCGCAGGCCTCTGAGACCAGAGAAAAAGTCTGGAGCAACTAAGACCTACCCTCAGTGGAGAAGGATCATGTTAAGGAGCACTGTGTTTAGGAGCAATTAAACAAACTTGTCAAGTTGGATGTACATAAATTCATGGTTTCACCCATTAGTGCCAAGACAGCTGGCTGATGTCATTGCGGGGCTACTCTCTGTTATCTTTGAAAGGTAATGACAATTGTGAAAGGTTCTTGACGACTCAAAGAGAGTAGATGTCTCTCTTATCTTCAAAGGTAAGAAGAAGGATTGAGGAATTATAGGCCAGTCAGCCTCACATCCATCTCTGGAAGAGTGATGGAGGTCCTCCTAGAAACCATTTCCAAACACATGAAGGACAGAAGTGTGTTTAGAAATAGAATGGAATTATTCAGAGGAAATCATGCTTCACCAATCTGATAGTGTTCTACTATGAAGTGACTATACTGGTAGAAAAGGTTTACCTGTTGTTTATCTTGACTTAACTAAGGCTTTTGACAGTGTCTCACATAACATCATCATAGACGTAAGTCCATGTAAGTGGACAATGAGATGGAATGAAAACTGTCTGAACAGCTGGGGCCTGGAGGGTTGTGGTCAGTGACATGAAGTCCAGTTGGAGACAATTCATTGATGGTATACCACAAGGGTTGATACCGGAGGGAATCCTTTTTAACATCTTTCTTAATGACCTGGAAGATGGAACAGAGTGCACTCTCAGAATATTTGCAGATGATACAAAACTGGGAGGAGTGGCTGATACATCAGAGGGTTGTGCTATCATCCAGAGAGACCTGGACAGGCTAGAGAACTAGAGTTGGAGGAATAGCATGAAGTTCAGCAAGGGAGGAACAATCTCATGCAACAGTATATGCTTGGGACCAACTGACTGGAAAGGAGCTCTTCAGAGAAGGATCTTGGTGTCCTGGTGGACACTAGTTGAGCATAAGCGATGCACCTTCACAGCAAAGAAGGCCTATGATATCCTGAGCTGCGTTAGGGAGAGCGTTGCCAGCATGTTGAGGAAGGTGGTTCTTCCTCTCTACTTGGCACTGATGAGGCCACACCTGGAGTGCTGTGTCTGGTTCTGGGCTCTCCGGTACAAGAATAATACAGACTTACTGGACCAAGTTCAGCATAGTGCCACAAAAATGATTAAGGGACTGGCACATTTTTTTGTATGAGGAGAGGCTGAGAGATCTTGGACTGTTCAGCTTGGAGAAGAGAAGACTCAGGAGGAACTTATCACTGGATAGTACAAAAGCATTTTAAAACCAAGTAAAGGATCTCACAACCAGGCATTATAGAATGAGGGGATGCATCTGAATTGCTGTTTCTTAAAAGGATGTAGCTTATGACTGACTTCTGGTGTCTTTCTTGATTTCAGTCCTCCTTTCCTTTTCCATGTCAACCACTTGAAGACAAGAGATAGTAATGCCTAGTTTTTATTTTTTAATTATTTTTGAATTGTTCAGAATCTACTGATTCACACATAACACTAGTAACTCACAGTATACATAAAACCTTCTATGAACTGATTTAGCACTCAGCTGTGTCAGATACCTTGGCAGAACAACAACCTAAAATAAAGTCAAAATTTGACTTTTTCATGGCTAATTATATGAAGACTCCATATGGGTCTGGCCACCACAGAGAGGAAGATGGTACTATGAAAGCAAGCAGCAGCATTTCTGAAAAGAATGATATAGATTCCCTAAGAAAAGAAAAAAAGAGCATTTATTATGTAAAAAGAACACTATGTAGTTTAAATAATATCCACATTTCAAAGTGAAATTGAGATCTCTTTTAATGATTTGAGATTCAAGTATAATCCTTGGATTGTAAATGAATCTTTTCAACTTCTTGAGGAGGTTGCCTAGAATTTCACATAAATAAAACAAGTAAAAAGAAAGATTTTGAATTATCTTAAAGCTTTAGAGATTATTTTTCACCAAATATGGCTAAATCACATATTTCATAAGATGCTGTGGTCAAACAGTAAAAACTGTCATTAACATTCTGTATTTCAAAGCTGTTTGTGTTTGTAATGAAAGCAATTACAACATGTTTAAATAACCTTAATATTAGGACAGAAATTAGTGAAATCAAAGGATTTCAAAGTCAAAGCAGAACCCTTCTGTCATTTTTATTTTTTTCTTTCTTCTTCTAAGTACAACCCTAGCTCATTAAAGTGATTAACACAAGCCAGGCACATGGCATTATTTGTGACTCATAGCCCTCTTGTGTCAACAAAGAGATGCACATTTGCTTCAGTAGACTTAAGGTCAGAGTCTGCATACCATATAAACTTTTTTAAGACATTTGTCCTTGTATACACCAAGTTTAATCTCAGAGACTTTCTGTCACTTAGTGGGTGCGGATTTACAAGGGTAATTATAAAGAAAAACATAGGCATCTCTGTTAGCTCTGGCTAGTCCTGTGTGTACTTCCACATCACATGGTGGAGTGTAGCCTCCTACATTTAGTCTGTGGCTGTATCTGCAACAGGTTTCCTGTACATGTTAGCTTATGTAGCACTTATTGAAACATTGTTCAGGATAAAATATGTGGACTGTGGTTTATGGTACTTTAAACAATGTTTTTTCTTCAGGAAGAAATTGTTGTCCATTTTAAGGAATATTCTTGGCCTCCACTGGACAAGCTGTTTTCATTCCTAAGAATTATGTTAAATCCTGTCTCTCAAGGTCAAAGATGTGACAAAATGCAGTTTTGTGTGAAAAAAAGGAAATTAAAGGGGCAAATAGGAGACACTCCAAAAAGGTTTTAGAGCAGAAATGTGACAAATGGAAGAAGAAATGGACTGGGTTGGTCCATGGTAAGATGCTCTTCTCCAATAATCCTCCTTTTTTTCTCTTTGGACTATGTCTCTCATCCTTTTAAACACCTTAAATAGACAAAACACTCCAAATTCAAAGTTTCCATTTTCTTGTTGAGGACTTGAAAAGATTTCTTTGTCCAAAACTTAGCTACCTGACATGTTTCTGGCCTGCATTCTGCCTGGTTTACCATCCCCTTTCCCCTTGCTCTCTGTTGATTATTTTTTCTTTGTTAAAATCTCATGTGAAGGAAACAGACTCTTTTCATTTAAATATTTTTGCAATGAAACATCGACACTGCTTTGAGGTGAAACCTTCTTCTGATTAGCTGGTGTGTACTTGCTGTCTTGCTTCTCTAAATTAAAGTTCTCTTGCCTAAATGTGCTTCCAACAACACTTTCTTCTCTCCTGGTTTTATTTTTTCTTTTAAAGAAAGAAATTGAACCAATGACATTAAAATATGTATTTTGGTAATTTTTAAAATTAATGTTTCCAGATAGACATTTCATTTGCTGAAGATTTACAGGGACATTATAAAACCGTAATTGTGTAATAATTAGACAGTACTATAAGCTAAATAAATATCAACTGATTATTAAAAATATTCATTGTAATAATAGTGATTAATCCTCTTGAATGTGTTTTTAATAATAGTTTTATATTTAATGTAGGATGAATGACTTATTAAAAGCAAATTTCATATATTTTATATTCTCCACATTTGGCATTAGGCCATTAGCACTAATGGGATTTGAATGGTATTGAGTTCAGGATAGCCCCCAAGTACAAATGTGGGAACCTTAATTAAGTTTTTATTAAAATCTTCAATTAAATGCAATGCTAGATTATTAAGATATTTTTGCATACTGTTTAATGTCACTTAGTTATTAAACATTTTCACAAGCTTTGGAAAATGGTCTCAGAGCAAGCTGATAGCTAAAATTTATTTGAAAAATGTTGATGATCAATTTTCTCATCTTGTGGGCAAAATTGGGTTTTAATGGAAATTTTCTAGCTAGCTAGGAAGCTGAACTGGAACAGAACCTAATGAATAAGTTAGCAAGTAACAAGCTTAACTTGTAGAGGGGAAGTTTCATGTGGAGAATAATGAAAAACTTTCTGGCCCCAAGTGGAATGAGGTACTGAACTGGCATAGACTGCAATGGGAGTTGCAGAGCAAAAAAAAGGTACTTTGTACTGTGTGTTCATAATAGCTAGCTAAGGAACAGAGGGACAATGAACTACTGGGGTCTAAACTGGTAAAGCAAACTGCTTTTTGCTACTGTCACTGATCAAGTTACCATCTTGCCCTTTCTGTCTCATTTTTTATGCAATGTGGATCATACTGGCTGTCCTTACACTTCTAAGGAGATGAATTAATGTTATTAAACTCTTTAAAAGGGTGAATTTAGACTGTGCAACTCACAGATGAAGAAGAATCCTTTCTATGCTTCCATATTAGATGTCCATACTGAGGAGAATCAACTGTGCAGAGGCAAAGGACACACTCCCCTTTACTACAGACCACAATAAGGCCATTGGAAAGGAAAATAAATATTAAATGCTATTACTGAGACCAATTAAGTCAGAATAACAAGTATCATGTTATTGTGTCACTAAACTAAAAGAAACAAACATCTACCTACTTGAATTAAGAGGAAGGCAAGTAGATGATGGATTACAGTGTTATTTCTCTGAGGTAGAAACATTCTACATTTGTCAAGGCTGCACTGTGAAGCTCAAGTTAGCTTTATATAAATGTATCAAGATAAAGGGGTTAAAACCTGCAGAAGCCTTCCCCTACTGAGTTCAGAAAATGTCCCTATGGTATAGCTTTCATATTTTTTCTAAACAAATATGTTTTTAAATAAAAGTTGATACTAATATGAACTACCTTCTTTAATGATCTATTAAGCACACACTATTTATTTTCATTAACTCAACGTGCTTCAGTACATCATTACTTTTCATAAATTACAAAGAAGTTCACCAGCCAAATCTATTTATCTATTTATACCACACTCATTAACATGTTATCTGAGTGCCTAGATTCTCCGAAGCAGTTTGCAAGCAGTGGCCCCTACTGAGCGTGAATTCAGTGAGTGCTGTATAATGAATGACTCAACTCCAAAAAGCCAGCAGTCCCCATAGCTACATGGGCAAAAGACGCTGTTGCTTTGAGAATTCTTTTCTCTTTTCATTGTGTCAATCACAATGCAAAGAAGGTATTTCAGCTTCCTTGCACAGTGTAATACTTAACTGTTATGGTTTTTTCCTCTATTCCAGCTTCCAGGACACTTTCAAGCAACAAGCAGAGAATCCAGCTTCAGCTCTGAATCTGTGCATGCCCTTAAAATTTCCCAGGGAATAAGTGGAAGTGTATCTTGCAACAGCATTTGAAATTGTCCTTTTGAGAATAAAATGATTTGAAAATGGTAACATGTTCCAGCCTAGGGACAAGTACGTCCTGCAACCTAGATGTCAAAAAGGACAGTAGTTATGAAAATAGCTGCAGTCTACTGTTGGAGAGGGAGACTCTAGATACTGTCTCAGTTGCAAGTGAAGTTTGCAAGCAGACTTTTGTGAAATTAAGGAAGTCAAACTAGACTTCACCTTACAGGCCAAGATACCCTTTTGTTTTAGACAAGAAAAATCACAGAAAGAATGAAAAAAGGACTCTCAGTCATCCTGAGTTCCTAATGAGACAGAAGACTGCATTGAAAGTTTATGAGCATAAAATATGAGATGACACTCTGGTTTGAATCAGAAAATAAGAAAGCTCATATTATATTCCAGAAAAATGCAATGATTTGATGAATAGAGTTGTTAAGAGAGTTTTTAAAATTATGGTTTTTAAAAAACATTAGCAAGTATTAGTGGTAGGAACTGGCAATAAACTGTCTATAGGATATAATGCATAAATTAGCTGCATTTCAGTGACATATCCAGTGATACGTACATTGCCCTACTTGTGCTGTCCTGACAGGCATAATGCTTACTCAGAAAGAGTCACTTTCTCCTCTTACAGATAAGACAGGATAGCAAAGGATTCAGGAAAATAAATAGTTTTAGAAAATATGTCTGGCAAACAGAGAACTCAAGAGATCAGCTTGTCCATAAACCTGTCCACTAAAGTTTTAGTATAATGACAGATATTTGTCTAAATTGAACTTAAAGGCTCTATACTATCCCAGGCTTCACTGTCCTTTTTAGTAGAGACATTTTTCTAATGACTAAACCCAATCTTTCCT
>NW_010173805.1:16402-60648 GCF_000695765.1 Mesitornis unicolor
TCCATTACCTCTTATTCTATCCAGCATTGACATGGAGAAAAGATTAATGTATGCTTTTCTCAAATACCTGTGTCTGAAAACCATTAACATACTCTCGCATTAGCCTTTTCTTCTTTATTCTAAACAATCCTAGTAGATTTCCTCATAGATCATGATTTTTTTTAAGACTATTCTAATCAACTGAGGACACAAGGAAACAAAAGGAAGTTAAAGCATTGGATTAGACAACTTGCAAACCAAATGTCCTTCTAGTACAGTGTGGGGTTTTTTGTTTGTTTGCTTGTTGTTGTTGTTTGTTTGTTTTATAAAGCATGACATTGTTGAATCATGTTCTGCTGGTATTCTATCTAACTCATTTGGTAGATGGTAAAGTGTGGCACAAAGATGAAATGGTATCACTCCATATTGAAACTGGAAATGAAACAATGATCAGTTTTCTTGTTCCATCTCTTGGAAGCAAGATTCGCTCAACAGATCCAAAATATATTAGCATAACTGTTTAAATGGCTACTCTTCATTAAAAGTCTACAGAATAAATAGAATTAAACAACCATACTGAGACAAACGGAGAGAGTTTGACTAATTAGAACATGTTTCTTTCCTTTAGGATTTGAAGTAATTCTCAGTAGTGTTGCACCCTTTGGGGAAAAAGTGGGCACCTGCATTTTAAGTGAAAAAGAATAAATTAAAGGCATCTATCAATCCAATTTTAAGAAAAATATCCCAATGGGGTAAAAAATGTGATGAAGAAAATTAAGTGCAAGAGGGAAATTACAGCAGAATATTAAAATAGGGAAGGGGAGAATTAATAATGAGGAAAAAATTAACTGAGATATTTCTTCTGTGATATTCAGTTATGTTTTCCCTATTGATCACATCTTACAAGTACTATTAGCTCCACCACGTCATGCGTTAGGTGAAAGCAAGGCTTGGGATGTGTTATTACGACTTGCAACATCTGGTCCCTAACACGTTCTTCTTTGATCAACAGTATGTCATGTGTTATAGAGAAGCAGATTGCATAGTTCATCCTTACTGAACCTTCACCCTCAGGACAACATGTGAAAGGCAAACTCCATCTGCCTCACAGAAACCAAAAATAATCTGAAATGGAGAAATTCACTGTGGCGATGACAAGAATTAGTATTAAAACAAGATTTAGAAATAAATTCTCTCTGCTTTTGTAAAAGGAGATCAGGTTTCATTTTTGTAGATGATGGTCTGAAAATTTTCCTCCATCTCACATCATTTTGTGACCTATTTTTTGCAAGTTTTCAATGAAGTGCATGGGTTATAGCATGATCAGCAGTCAGGCATAACACGCAGCAGGTACTGCACAATCTTGTTTCTGTGATTAGCAAAGTGATTGGAAAGATGGCACCTCAATTACATACAAGTCAATCAACACTTCTACCACAGCTTCTAAAACTGGAAGGCCAGTTTCCTCTCCGTCTTTTCTCTGATCAGAATTAATTCAGAGATTTTTATCTCTGAATTGCTTTTTATCTCTGAGTTGCAGAGGAAATCCAGAGACAGGTGCAGCCCTGGGGTGAATGGAAGCCCTGATGCCTCTCTACATCCTGTGTCAGGCCATATGTCAGGGGTGTACATGTCCCTCCACAAGTCATATGGTGACTCCTTCATCCAGGCACAAGCCAGGGAGAAAGCCTGGGGCTTGTCCTCCCTTCCCTGATGTCCCAGTGCTGACACCATTCACATGCCTAGTGCAGTCCAGCAGTTCCTCCTGCTCCTCTGAGCCTGGTGTGTTGGGTCAGGGTGCCAGAGAGGAATAACACCGAGAAAAGGAAACAGATGGGGGCTAATGCTTTGCTTCTCTGCAAAATATTCACCTAAACTGATCTGCTTTATTTTGTATATTGATATGACAAGAACACCAACATGTAAAGCAATGGGAAACACAAAACCAAGTTATTACAGTAACATTACAAGTTTATTAGCTGAGCTGTAGCACTTATCAGTTTGAATGCTCTCAACCCATGTCTATTCTTGATAATTTGACTTAGATTGCTTTATAATGAAATAGGAAAAAATCATGCACATCAATTATACCTGGAAACCAGCTGCCATGTGATAACACAATTATGTGTCTGGGCTCATCTTTGCAATAAAATGCAGTGCTAAACTCTCTGTTTCGTATTGAGCTCATACTCTGTTGTACAGTGAGCTTAGACTTAGTGAAGCCCAGTGAATTCTTCCTGTTAGATGGATGAGATGTTAGAAAGCTGTTTGCTTTTCCCATGTATTCTTGAGCTTAAACCTGTTGGATTTCCTAGAGTTTTCATCAGGATCCTTAAATCACACACTTAAGTGAAATAAGATCACAGATCACAGATCACAGAACGTTAGGGATTGGAAGGGACCTCAAAAGATCATCTAGTCCAATCCCCCTGCCGCAGCAGGAACACCTAGATGAGGTTGCACAGGAAGGCGTCCAGGCGGGTTTTGAATGTCTCCAGAGAAGGAGACTCCACAACCTCTCTGGGCAGCCTGTTCCACTGCTCTGTCACCCTCACTGAGAAGAAGTTTCTTCTCAAATTTAAGTGGAACCTCCTGTGTTCCAGCTTGTGCCCATTACCTCTTGTCCTATCATTGTTTGTCACCGAGAAGAGCCTGGCTCCATCCTCGTGACACTCACCCTTTAAATATTTATAAACATGAATGAGGTCTCCCCTCAGTCTCCTCTTCTGCAAACTAAAGAGACCCAGCTCCCTCAGCCGCTCCTCATAAGGGAGATGCTCCACTCCCTTGATCATCTTTGTAGCCCTACGCTGGACTCTCTCCAGCAGTTCCCTGTCCTTCTTGAACTGAGGGGCCCAGAACTGGACACAATATTCCAGATGCGGTCTCACCAGGGCAGAGTAGAGGGGGAGGAGAACCTCTCTCGACCTACTCACCACCCCCCTCCTGATACACCCCAGGATGCCATTGGCCTTCTTGGCCACAAGGGCACAGTGCTGGCTCATGGTCATCCTGCTGTCCACCAGGACCCCCAGGTCCCTTTCCCCTACACTGCTCTCTAATAGGTCGTTCCCCAATTTATACTGGAACCTGGGGGTTCCAGTATAAATTGTTCCCATCATTTATGTGAATTCTAATTTGCCCTCAGATGTTTGCATTCTTTCTCAGCCAAACCTGTGGGAACTGTTACTATGGAAAAGGAGGCACAGACTTACAGGATTACTCACTGCGTATATTCCTGATATCTAAATCTCCTCTTCCTCCCCCTTACTCCTCCCCAGTGAATGATGCTTAAACTCAAGCGAACAAAAGCCTTAGTAGAGTATGAGGTTTCCTTTGGATGTGGGTCTTTATGAGGTCCTTAAGTTAAAACTAGTTTTATAGTAGGAGGAGTAGGTCCTATTCCAGTAAATGTGATTCAGTTATGAATTATTTCCATAACAGAAAAGAAAGTGATTAAAGAACTTCAAGGGATAGTTTGTGAATTTAAATACTTTGCAAAACACTCTCATTAGATAAAAAAAAAAGGTGACAAAATACGATTCAAGGTCCATTTCAAAGCGTTTTAAGGCAGGACTAATGCAACCATTTTCACTTGAGATAGCTACATCAGCAATAAATGCTGACTATGCTTCATGTAAAGCTTATAAATATTTATACTACTGAAGCAAAAAATATAATTTAATACCATATTCTATATGGTCTATTTTTAATATGTTCAAGGAAATAATATGTTGCTTGTATACTTCAGGAAGTTCAAATTAAGGTGGATAAAATAGATTAAAAAATAATACTGCTTAAGATTTAAGAAATTTTCTTAGAACTTTAATTGAGATGAAATGGCTTCTTTAGCAGAGGTCTGGGTTCCATGACGTTGCATTCATTTCCACAGAACCATGTAAGGAAAAAGAAATCCCAATATTTCATCCTGAACTCAAACTGCTACAGTAGTAAGAAAGTTAAACAAGAGTTTTGTTATATATTGTTCACTTAAGACTTGTTAAACATTTCCTTGTTTATTTCTTAAGTTCAAAATGTTGCTAGCAGAAGTAGCTGAAAAGCAATCATTTGTATGATCAAATTCTGGATTTATTTTAAAAGATAGCTTATACACATTAAGCTGAAATAGAGCTGCTAGTAATTCCAATTTATTTCTCATTATTTTTTCTTTCAGTGGACCAGTAATGAGAACAGTGTTTTTTTCCTATACTCAGGTATAGTAAATTAAGTTAAACAACAGATGTTGAACAGCTGTTCTCATTATTTTAGCAACTTGATTTCTGGTTAGTCCTCAAGTTTTTTTACATGACTAAGTGTTGCATCACTTGTTCTGTGACAGATGAAGTATCTGAAAGCATCAACACTCAAAATCTCATTAGCAGACACAGTTCTGTAAAATTCTGATATGGTAAATGGACACATCACTTCTGTTTTTTTTAAAAAAAGATATATCGATGAAATAGATTACTTTCATACTGCTCACAGTAAAAGTGAAATTGAGGTAGCATAATAATTGATATCCGTTAGTAGCCGTAAACGCTTCCACTTAAAAGTAACATTACAAGATCAAAGTTTCCTCATATCTTTTTATGTGATACCCTCTAAATAAACATTGAAAGATTTTTCTTCAGATTTTCCTTTTTATAAAGGTCATAGAGACATTCTGAACTCATCATCATGGTGATCATTTATTATGAGACCTACAGTACAAATTAGACATTCACCAGGGCTGCACAGTTTTAGACAGTCAATACTCAGAACAGCTATGTGGTATTACCCTGTTATGAACGTAAGTGCAGTGCTGAGAGGTAAGCATCAATAGAAAAATATTTAAAGAAGGATCTATGGCCCCATTAACACCTTGCCCCATCTCCCCAAATATAAAGCGGCACCTCCCATTTAAGATAGCTTTTATTGTAACCTTTCTCCCCACTAGTTACCAACAATGTCCTGAGATGCCAGCTCCTGCAGCTGGTAAACTTTTGATTTCCTAGAAAGTGGCTTGGCCCAGCCCTTGCTACTGCTGTACCAGCTGTGTACATGGGCAGAGGTGACTCCTCTGTGCCACAGATGAATGTGCAAGATATGCATTTGGTAAGAGGATTTAGCATTTATGTCTGGTCTGGCATGCTGGAGGAGCGGTGGTACCTAATAGCATATTCTTCAGCAGCAGCTGCCTCCAATCACACCACCCTGGTAGCCTAGGAAATATGATTTTGTCATGAGTTGTAACAGGTCCCAGGCTTCGTACTGCTCTGACAGTACAGGGTCTCAGGGCTTGTCCAGGCTTGCTGTGTCTACAGCTGTGTTCAGCCTGGTTTAGCAGTTGCCGAGAGGGACAGTGCCTGTGGGCTCTCCTGTTTTAGCTTCATCCTGTCATCCCTGATATAGCACCATCCTGACTGAGGCAGGGAGTCAGTGAATGAGGACAGCTGGGGCTGGAGGAGGTGACCGTGCCACTGGGCTATGAGCAAAAAACACTTGAAAAGAAATGCAAGGAGATCCCAAGACTGGGGAGAAAGGAAACCTCATCATAGACATTGTACACCTCCAGGCAGCAATCCTAGGATGCTGACAACTTGCGGCAAATCTGTCTTCCTAGTCTTTTTGGGAAAGACTGAAACCATCAGCCTTGTTACTCAGAAGAACCCTGGAAGGGTGAGCATCACAGCAGAGAAAAGGGAGAGAGATTGGTGAATGGTTTTTAAATACCAGTTTTAACTGTATTTAACTCTAATGAGGTTTTTTTGTGTTAACTTGGACTATGGGTGTTACTGACATTGTAATTGGATTATAGGCACTTGATTACAGTGTTCATGTTTTAGTCAGGGCAATAATAAATTCTTGTCTCCGTGCAGTAGAATTTGTTTCCCTTTACCCATAACAAGATTTTGGGTACACAGGTACCCAAGGATACTCTCTTTATCTAAGAATGCTTTCCTTGTCTAAGAGGTGTGAATGCAGGCATGTCCATCTCATGACCATGTGCACTGGTGCACATTTGTTTTTTCCAGCAGTGGGAATTGCTTTTTTGTGTGTTGCACGTCATTATTACAGCAACTTGAGAGATCTACTTACGTATGTGTGCAGGGCAACCCTAAATAATAATAAATAAATCCATACTGAAGTCAGTTAGGGGCTTTGATACACATGTAAAGGCTTTTTTATTCCAACTCTATCCTAGGCATTTTTTTCTAAAACCCTAACTGTTGTTTAGATGTCCTATAACAATTTAGCAACAATTATATCTTCTTCAGCTTTTAAGTATAGTATGTATTGGCTTATGTATTTAGTGTTCTGCATTTTACTTCATACTCAAATATCACAATTTCTGAAAACTTTTTGTACATTGTTCAGGAAATAATATGACAATGTATAATTGTCCTTTGTTTATAGAAAGTAGAAATGCCTAAAAAAGAAATTCAGCACTTCAATCTTGAACTTTAGATATGGCCATACAGCTGAAAATAACAGTGAGTTGCAATTAGAAAATCATAGACTGAATCAGCAATTCTTTTAATCTGGGACTGTCCCAGAACTTGTTCAGTTCTAAACATTATCAAAGACAAAACACTGCAAAAGTAGACCTCCTCTCAACACATGCAATTCCAAAACAAGTCATAGTTTTCAGAGTCAGCTGCTCTTAACTGCCCAGAGCCAAAGTGAGAATATAAATGACATTGTTTCAGTTTCTTAAGAGAGTTTCCTCAGTTACCTTTACCTCTTTCAGCCTCAGACCATCTGTGCCTGTGATCTTTAATTTCTCCCTCTGATCTGTGGCTGCTTTATGAGGGTTAAAAGCAAATGGAAGGTTTGCAACCACTATTTCTGTCTGGGGGTTAAGTGGTTCCCCTGCTTTCTCTTTCTACTTTCCTCACTGAATTATTATGACATTTCCTGTTCAAAATGTAATTTTTTTTAGGTTATATGGATGAGCAAAAAAGAAAATCACATATATATTACAAATATCACACAAAAAAATCTGAGAAATGAAACTTAAATTAGCCCCAAACACAGATGCACACTTAATAATGAACTTTTGTTTCCCTCTAATATTAATTAAAGAAAATACAGCTCAGATAACTGCAGTCATGTTCATGATCTGTTTTACTGTTTGAGCTGTTTTGAACAAACAGCTAATAGAAAACACTACTGTGTGGCAGGATCAAGTGAATGAATAGCCTTTCTTGCTGTAACAGTGCTAAGCTAGTAACTCAGTTACGTGACATTCAGGAAAGCATAGTGGATGTAACCATGGTTGCAGAGCATTAAAATCCAACTCTGGTGTTGGGATCCAGGAGACAGGTACTTTCTCCGATGCCAAGCTGCTGTGTCACACACAGATAATTGAAGCATGACTTAAGAAACAAAGTTTGTTAACTTGTATAGAGAAAAAGGTAAAAACCAAATTAAATGGAATTTAACATCTAGTAGATGATCAAAATGATTGAGGACACAAACCAGAGAATGAAGATCTACTGTATCTGACATGTGGGTCACATACATGATATTTGGCAGCAGCCATCTCCAGACTAACAGCTGAAGTGATGTTGGAAATTCTGACAAATATCAGCGCATGGAAATTTGTTGTTTTAGCATGTGGCATTCCTTTGTTTCGGCTGAAGGAACGTACATTACCAGGCCATCCATCAATGGTACAGCAAAGACAATTCAAGCAGAAACAATGGAGACTTCCTTTTTTTGACAAAAGAATATCCCAGGATAAGTTAAAACCTGATTTTGTTCTAAGGCGAATGCACCAATTAATTTTCTGCTGTTTTCATGCTGTCACTCTGGTTTAATTTCACCTAACTTGCCAAGGACATTAGCAGAGAAAATGCAATGCCTGATGAGGAGAAAAAAGAGACGGAAGTAGCGCTTTGGAAGGCCTTTCAACAGCCAGATTATATGGCAATGACTCTCAGAGTTTTCATTAAATTGACCACCTCTGAGAAAGCACGTACCAGTGAACAATTTACTGTGCCTTAGCTACCGTTTTGAGGCAAGGAATTCTGGTGTGATTACTGCTTCCCTGCTTAACCAAAGGCTAAAATGATGGCTGTTTTTCAGGCAGTTTCTTTCTTGGATTGGTCATAATTATTGTGCTTACCCTTTGACTGAGGGCATGAAAAGACTAAAGCTGTTCTACCAAATCAGACAGAAACAGGTGAATTAAGACCCATGAAACCAGAACTTTTTCCTTTCCTACTCACAGGCACATCTATCTACATTAGCCAAGTGGCAGATGATGCGTGTGTAAGAAACAAAGAAAGAGCAGAAGAGCTTATCTTCCCATGTACTTTTCCCATTTATGTATTTTTCAGTATCTCTGTTTCAAAAACAAGATCCAAACCTAACCTCAAGGCAGTTAGACTTCCAGAATAAAACCCAGCCCAGCATAATGAGGGTTTAAAATACCTCCCCTCTGAGAAATGAATGTCCCAAAGAAGTGGTGAGACAAACACACAGGATTATGCATGTACATGTAGCTTAAATCTCTGGTGCTATCTCATCTTTCTCTTGGTGCCTGAAGAGTTGGCGTGATGGCTCCACAGAGGCTGCAGAATCCTACTGTGTTGTTTTTAGCTACACTGCAAACTGTGGTGGAGCAAGCAGAAAATTTGTGCTGGTTCGAAGACTGCATAAACTAATTTTGGAACCAACTTGGAAGGGAAGGATGAGGTTTAGAGCAACAAAGTTGTGTTGTTACACTACTCTAGCATCAACAATTTATAAATACATTTCACTACTATTTTTACATAAAGTAAGACCTTATTTAGTACTGACCAGTGATATATTAGACAAGGAAATTGGAACAACAATTTTTTCATGAAACCTGGTAATGCTGATTTGGGAGAGGCTGCTTTCACTAGTAAGGAAGAAATAAATAGAAATCACAGAGTATGCATCACATCAGTAGTAAACAAACATGTACTGGCATTTCTTTTAGTGTTCCTGATTCTCCTTTTGCTGTAAGCTTTGTTTTTGAGCAGTCAAACAGAGAGAAGTCTGTGACCTAGATCTTTCCTTTCCTTTCCTTTAACCTCTTCCTCTGAATGCCTCTTACAGGGCACATTGATCTCTCACAGGCCCCTTTCAGTTTGAAAAGACTTTACAGGTATTTAAACAGCTCAGAAGATACAAGAGCTTATTCTCCAAAATATTTAATACTTCCAAAGTACCTACAGCTCATGGACTGACTGCTTAAAGATAATTCTTTATTCATTTAGATATCTTGCATGCTCACTTATTTTTTCCAAAAATAGTAATTTATGAAAACATCCAGAACACATTTTAGAGCAGATGAAGCAAACACAAAACATCTTTTTTTGTTGCTGTTGTCTGCGTCAACATTTATGTTTATATTTATTTAAAATATTTTATTTCAGTTTAAGGAAAAAAACACGTCTGGGCTTGACTGGCAGCAAGTTTAATTCTACAGAAGACATATCAGAAAAATAGCATTTCCAGAGTGTCCACATAATTAATCTCAATTATGTAAAATGTATTATTAATCTCATTATGACATGAGGCTGTGACTGTACACTCATGAGCCATATGACACATCTCCTAAGTTCCTAGAGTGCCCAGAAAATTGTGAAGTGATGATTACACACGCATTTCTTTAGAACTAAAAGCATAATGTTTTAGATCTTGCACTGAAGCCTACACTGCCCGAACAGCAATGTTCTGTATCCTCATCTCATGTGCTCTGGACAAAGATTATTTCCACAGTCCATGGTTATCATGACCTAAATTTGTCTCTCTACAAACTGAATGTTTTCTGGCTACTGTGCTGACAGCGTAAGCAGAAGGGATTTGAAGATAATAAGATTCTGCATCTCCACTCATGTTATCCTTTGGTCCTGACTACTTTATGATTGTATAATATATTGTACAACATAATTAACTGCTTTAACACCTCTTTCAGTATTTTATGCCCTGTTACTTCATTTATTCTTTGAAAACATTTTTATAATTTCATCATTATAAAATCAAGTGTTCTCACACATCTAGAAAAGAGGCTTGCGAATAATTTTTTAATTAACAATAATCAGTTGACTTTTGCATGGTGCTCTGCTGAAAACATAAATGAAGTGATTAATTTGTTTATATTGTCATATTACCAATGGACTAATACTGAGATTATTACTGAAAAGACCTAAGAAATCTGACTCCAGATTAATTTTTTCAAAGATTAGGAATGTAAACCAAGAGCTAATTGGTCAAAGAGCTTTTTTTAACTTTCCCAAACTAGCTCCTGACATACATACACATCAGGATTGAAGACTAAAGACAGGACATATGGCTGCTTTTGAACAGAAATAAGTGCACGAACAACTGAATTTAGCTGTGTTTGTTGCAGGACATCAACAGAGAAACCCAGTGTTTTCAGTACCCTTGGATGCTTCAGCTTTGCCTGTTAATCCATGTCTCATGAGAAACAGGGGTTTTCAGAATATAAGCTAAAAAAATTGGCAGGTCAGAAGGGATCTTCTGAGTTACACCTCTTGGATTTTATAGTCTGGCACTCACTTTTCATCTTTGTAAATTTTTTTTCGTTGGATTGTATATATGCCCAAACTTTTATTTAAAGAGGTAATTAGTACAGTGAGGGCCCTTTTATTAGCTAATGTACCAATTGTTTACATTACTCAAACAGGATGTAGAAAATTGAGACTTCTTATCCTATCTGCCTGAGGGCAGTCAAACCCACATATCCTTGGGAAGGGTACAGCTTCAATTCTGTCAGCTATTTTGCATGTGGATAAGACCAGCTTCTGCTCAAGTTATGGTTCGGCACAGTAATAATTCAGAGTCCTATGGAAGAGAAAGGTGAGCAATTAAGGGAACAACATCAACAAACTTAAGCACGTATAACTAATTTGTAGGAATTCACCGGGGAGGGAAAACAGCTGGTTTTGGGGGAAAAAAAAAAAAAGGAAAATTTTACCTACCCATCCTGCACTATGACACTAAACACTGGCTTATTGGGAACAGCTGAAGTGCCACCTGTGCCTGTTTTCTGTGCTGTATGTGATGCTCACTCTGATAAACTGTGGTAAATATTTTCAGAGCAGGCTCATCACATCAAACAGATCTCCAAGTAGAAGAGGAGGACACTGCTACTTCCTCTGTGAATCCTGAAATATGGGGCGTGAGACTTGTTCTGCGTTACCCAGCACAGCTACAGCTGAAGTGTGGCAGAGTCAAAAGGGTGTCGGAGGTGCTTGGGCACCCTGTGTGCATATCTGGAGCAGCTTGATTTTATCGCTGCGATGAGTCTGTTCTGACTGTGACCGTGATATAGAGTTAGGTCTTGATTGTGATCTAAGGTTCATCTTAAGCTGCTCTGCATATGTTTAAGAAGTCTGACTCTTTGGAGCTTCTGCATGGAGCATTTGTAGTAGCTCTGACGTGGCTAGCAGACATGTACCGCGTTCTGGCTGCAGGGTCCCTCTTGGTCTGGTAGCCCATGATTTATGGTTGCAGCAATTTGAAACACTCCTGGGCACAACTGTAGGGAGCTCTAGGTAGCCTGATAACTTTTAATGGTAAATATCTATCACATGTAGGTGTCTCTAGAGCAGGCAGCAGCTGAGCAGGGTTTTTTGAGCAAGGTTGCAAATTTTGCTTGGAGCAACTGAATTTATTTCTTGGATCTGTCTTTTAGTTCTTCTCAGCTAAATCTGGTATTTTATATTTTAAGATGCTCTAAGGGGAGCTTAGATTTTCTTTCAGGTGACAGATGAATCGCCTGCTATTATTCTGGTGAAGCTATTGAAATGACAGTAGAACTGCGGGTGGCTAAATTGTGAGTCAAGAGGTATATTTGAAATTATATTTGAGATCAACATTGGACATTTTATCCAGAAGACTCTTTGTCTTTAAAAATATTTCCCAAATTTCCTCATTTAATACACTGAAAGTATTAATAGTACTGAACTGGCAAATGAAATTCAAAAAGGAGTTGAAAATTAAATCCTTTCTATCAAGGAAGTGATCACTTCAGGCTTTAAAGATAAAGAGTTTGATGTTCTAATCACAGGAAAATGGCATAAAAGTTCATACGTAATGCTATATAAGCAAAGTTTCTAACTGTTCTACACAAAATAATCTCTATCATTGTTAAACTGATTGTGGACTGAATTTCTCATGGAACTGCCTAACCTTCTGAGTTTCTTGCAGTCTTTTAGGAATCTGCCATGGTCTCGAGATGGGTGGGATTTTTGATTCTTCATAAAAACCTAAAGGTTTTTCTACTTTTTGTCTGCCATCATGCCAGCTGTTCTGAAGTCTCACGATTAGACACTACCATGTTGGTTAATTTTATATATGTTTCGCAGATATTGTAACGAACTGTATACTTTTGCACAAATTATTTTAAATCATTTAGTATTAGTGTGATATTGTCTTGTTACTTCCCAGCCACATACTGATGGATCTATTTTAATGTTTTCTGTAAGCAAAGCAGAAAGGAGGTATTGTCTCCTTGATTACCCTGAAGTGAGATGCATAGAGCTTAAATGACCTTCCAAGACTGAGAGGTAGTTGTCATGTCAGCCTAATGCCTTTGCTAAACAAAATCCTCCCTCTTTGATGTTCTCCTGAGCCGTGAAAGTAGGAGCAAGGTCCTTGTTTCTTCAGGAGTTCGGCTCAAGACTGACATTTTTAGTGAGATGTTGCTCACAGTGTCTAGGAAGAATCAGCAGCTGAACCTACATTGCTTTTGTAGGAAAATAAGTTAGAACAGGTTGGCCCAATAAAGTATTCATTAGTAAAAAGGAGTAGGTTATGATGTTTTATGCCTATGACAGTTACCTGCATGAATATTTCATTAACAGGTTTTTACAGCTATCACAGAGATTATAGGTGGCTGTTGATTAGACCTCCTGTAACACAGTGATTATGTTTCTAAAGCAGCAAAGCTATCTTATGCCTGTGGTGGGCAATCACTATTTCTGATTTTTATCAGCTTTCAAGAGTAATCAAGTGACAGTTACCAAGCACTGTAGCTGCCTTGCTGACTCAGAGTTGCCTTCTATGTATATTAATTATGTTATGATCCCACTCACTTCCTAGGGTGCCAAAAAACCTTTTACTGAATTTTCAATGCCTGTTTTATTAGGTATGTCGGTTCAGTTTAAGTAGTCAGACACAAATGACTTATACTTACATGCACACCAACAGGTAGTAAAAGCCTTAATGAGCATAGATTTTAAGCTGTAGTCAGTAATGAGTGTAGAGTGCAAGAGAGGGCATAAAACTTTGCAGTAGTTAAGATTATTTTTACTCTGGGAATGTTTTAATTTCAGAAGTTCAAAAATGCTTTTAAATTGACTTTTTTTTGTGTGGTTTTAACTTTAATGTAGTGCTACATTTTTAAGTGAGTATAGAGAGGGTGGGCAGGAATTATATCTGAAGATGAAAATAAAAAGTAAATACCAATTATTTCAGTTTTATACCAGTCATAAAAATATAGCATAGCAGATGCTTCCATGACATCCTTTAAAAGTTGAGTGTTTATTGTGTGCATATGTTCAACATCGAACATAATTCATTTTCCTCTGTTCATCTCAAACTAAGGGAAAAGTCAAGCATCAGCAACTCTGCAGACAATGACAACAACAACAAGACCTACAAAATGCAAGGAAATGCAGAACGAGATGAAACAAGAAAAACAAAAATTATAAGTATGAAATAGACATGGCAGGTTGAAAAAAAATAGAATAATAAAAAAGCCATGCAAAATAAGTGGAGGAAAATGTAAGACATTGACTCAGGAAATAAATTTTAAAATAAAATAGAATAGAATAAAATAAAATAAAATAAAATAAAAGTTCTTAAATGTGGCTCACAGCTCTCTTGTCTGGAAAACAGAGCTGCTAAAGGATGACAGTGACTAAGACAGGTAACTGATATTTACTTTTCTTTCTCCCTGTGCTGTCAGGAAGGAGTTGTTCATATCTTGCTTTCAAATGTTATTAGAATGGTTTGATCCTGAAATGAACAGATTTGCTTAAGAGAGAAAAAAACACTGATAAAGTTTTTTCTATGTGGGTAGAGGAGAAAAATGTTTGAGCACTGCTGGACAATTTGAAATATCCGTCACTTCTGGATTCAGGACACTCCTTCCCCTCCTGTAAAAGTGACCCTGCAATGTTGCTGCGTCCCTGAAATTTACCACACAAAGATGACACATAGGAGGGGCACAGAGCCACAGAAACAGGCCTTACACCAGCTTTTTACTGTGTGTAAGCTGCATGGAGGGGTGCTATGCAGAGACATAAGAGCTGTTATTGAAAATCTAGCTATGAAGCAAATGCTTCAGTGATGGGACACTGACTGTGTACAGCAGTGCACTGATGAGGTAGTTATTCTACAGATGATGTCTGAGGTCAGTGTAACATTTCCATGCCCCTGCTCTGTGCTGTGTAACATCCTTGCTCTTCTAGCTAATGGGAAGATACTGGTGCTGCATTGTGTTTTATGTTCAGAGTTACTGTCATGGACAGTTACTTCTGTGATCTGGCACTTCTCAGTGGCTATAAAGCTTCTCCAAGGGCATTTGGAGCTTGCACAAGTACCTGGACATTGGTTCTGTGCCCAGTTGCTTCAGGGTCTCAGAAGCGTGAGTGCAGGTCTTTTTAGCGTAACTTAGCTTTTTGTCTTAGTATAGAATTTCTTTCACTACTCATGCTTTCAGGTTTTTGTAAGAATGCCTCAGCTAGCCATAAAAACAGAATGGAACATACGGAACAACATTTTTTTTTAGTGATTTTGATGGACAGTTGACAACAGCCCATTTTATTATTTATTTCTCAATAGGAGAAAGGGAGAGATGTGTGGGTGGATGGCAGTCAAGACTGCGGATTTATCAGCTTGGCAGACTGCAGTATAGTGCAGTGCTACTTCACATCACCTTAGATGAGCTTGTTCACATACCCAGGTTTTAGTCATGGCAGTGTGGGACGGTGTCAGTTACTCTTCACAGGGAAGTGCACTGGAACATCATTGACTGCAGATGGAGCAGTCTGAGGCTGGACTGTGCTCACCTCCAAACTGGTTTGGGAATTTTTATGCTGTACTGCCAAGTAAACACATTATAGAAAGCAGAATATCAGTAATATGACTCACTCAGTGAAACGGTAGCAGGAACACTCAGGTAAAAAAGATGGATTTCACTTGAGCCAAGATTTTACCTGTGTGGTGTGTTTGATTCCCAATTAATAAGCCTCAACAAAAACAAGTGGCAGAACTGACATACTGTTCCGTAGTCCAGCAAGGACTAATCACAGAATCACAGAATCGCTTGGTTGGAAAAGACCTCTGAGATCATCAAGTCCAACCGCTCCTGTCTACCCCCTAAACCATATCCCTAAGTACCTCGTCTACCCGCTCTTTAAATACATCCAGGGATGGTGACTCCACCACCTCTCTGGGCAGCCTGTTCCAGCTTCTGACAACCCTCTCAGTAAAGAACTTCCTCCTTATCTCTAACCTGAACCTCCCTTGGCACAGCTTGGTGCCGTTTCCCCTTGTTCTATCCTCCATCACCTGGGAGAAAAGACCAGCACCCACCTCTCTACAACCTCCCTTTAGGTAGTTGTAGGTGGTGATGAGGTCTCCCCTCAGCCTTCTCTTCTCCAGGCTAAACAACCCTAGTTCCCTCAGCTGCTCCTCATAAGTCTGACTTATGCTCTGAAGTCCAGATAAACTAAATCCACAGCCCTTCCCTCGTCCAGAAGGCGGGTCACCTTGTCATAGAAGGAGATCAGGTTGGATTGGCAGGACCTGCCCTTCCTGAACCCATGTTGACTGGGCCTGATCACTCGGTTATCTTGTATGTGCTGTGAGATAGCACTCAAGATGACTGAATGCATCTTGAACACAGGGTTACCCACATTCCATTTTGCATATTAGGTTGTCCCTTCTGAAATACGGTTGATGGAGCTTGGAGGATGCAGAGAACAATGCTGACAGACTAGGGATTTACTCTGTGAAGAACAAAGAAGGCTTTAGTCTGCTCTGCGTTGTCAGTCTTATGACCTTATGTAGCAATAAATGAATGTAAGATCAACAGAAAGCAAAGAGGGACTAATTCATGATATTCAGCAGAGGCCTTAAACAAATGCTGTGATACCGAAGTTGCCCTACTGCATTCACCCTTATTGAGAATTGTGTATTCAAAATATAAATATATGCAAGACTTCTAGGTCTGCCTGTATTGCAAGTCATTTATTTCATTCCCTTGCTAAATGTTTTAAAGTAAGATTAAAGACTCTTTTTAAGATGGCTTTTTACTGAGCTGATGTATAATTCCTTTCAGGGTGTAAAGTGCCTTGATACGCTTCCTTGACAAGGGACTTTATAAATCAAGTTGAATTATACACAAACACAATACAATTTGTAATAGAGAGGTAGCTTTGTCTCTTTACTTTGCTTATACTTCACACTTCATATAAATGGAAATGTTTTATGCAAGCCAACTTCAATATCAGAATTAGGTAGTTTGACACATTCTTTTAAGAACATAAAGCTGTGCTTTTTATCATATTGGTTTAAAACAATTGTCTCAAAGGTACCGTTGGAAGATTTTGACAATTAAAATTGACATGAAAAAGCAGTTACTTCTAAGACCTGTGTATGATTGTCACATTATATTTTGTGGAATGTATTCTTGCTTCTTATCTGCTACTACATCCATTCTTCTAGGATGACATCAGCCATATGGCCAATGTGTCAGTAACACTGACTTCTATATTACAATTAATATACTCATTTCTCTATATTCACAAGATAACAGCATCTGATCTGATGAGACTTTCTTACTCGTTCCAGTTTTTTGGAAGGCACTAGGTTAGTTTTTCAAGCTTGATATCTCTACAGTCCTTGGAAATATGGATCTTCATTTTTTGGTGGAAACCACTCCCCAGAAGACAAACTTTACAGTTAGCTCTGTCAGTAACATTTTATAAACCAAAATCAGACTCCAAAAGCTTTCTCTTTCTCCATGTAACTAATAAAGATTCTTAACTGCTTTTAATTAGCATTAAGCTTTCTCCTGGGGTTAGTGTTCAGCAGCCTCATTACTTCTGCAATGTCCCAATTTGCTGTCACACTCTGCTTTGGAAAGGTGGTTTAGTGGTGCCTGTCAGTAGTACTGGGAAAGTGGATGAATGTATTTTAGGACTGACAACTCTGTTAAAATGTCTTTTCCTATTTTTTACTGGTAATGCAAAGAAGAGAGAAAAAAGGAGCCCTTTTAGTTTACAGACCAAAACCTGGGAACCTTAAAATCACCATATTATGGCAGTACTATGAATTCCCATTTCTCTACTTCTTCACCATAGTAAAAAGCTCATATCATGTACTTAAGCAATGATTCCTAAGGTTGCAAATCAAAATACAGAACTAGTTCCTGTTTGGCCTATATTTAAGGCAATAAACATCCAGGAGGTCTATCAAAGTTAATGACAAGAACTGCCAGTGTCTCAGCATTTCTGAAAACCAGGTTGTTTATGTTTAGGTATCTTACTTCTTATATCCAAAAGGAAATTTTTTATATTTACTTTCATGGTGAAAGAAGGAAGAGACATTAAAGGAGGAATTGCAGATACTGGCATTTGTGAGGGAAAATTGTTCTATTCAAGATCTTCCTTTTATTATTGTACCTTTACAAGGCATACAATACTTTTATTTCTCCATTCTAAAGGTAATCCAAAACCATCTCTCAGCAAACAAATGCATTTCACCATAACCGATAAGCATCACGTGTCACGTTATCTGGTCATTTCTGCATTCTTCAGTCAAAACATACCAATTTACAGTGATAGAGGGTCTTTGCTTTGCAGTCTGTGTTCTGACACTTCATCTCCTCAGTCTGCTCTGTAGAGACATGTCACAGCACTGTGAATGGTCAGTCTTTTTCTGCCTACAACTGTTTTCCCTCAGCATAGATGTGTGCAAATTACATGTTTTAGGTTTTTCTTTTGCATACGAGTGGAAAAGGGAAAAAGGCATGGTGAAATATCAGAAGAGGTTGAATGGTAGTGTTACAGCAACTACAGGACTTTTGAATCGTATACTTGAGACTAAGTTACTGTGATGATTTTCTGTGATGAATCAACCATTTTTATTTGGCAAGACATGGTAATAATTGGAAACAGAACTTGGTTACTCCTCTTTGCCTCATTCATTTAGTCTAAAATTAAGAATAAGTACTGATAGAAAGCGAAAACTTTACAGCTGGTCCATTTAGCTTTGGGTGACACAACTTGAGGATAGGAAAATAAAGAGACCTATATGCTCTTTAGGAATATTGAAGAATTTACCACCTGTTCACAGGACTGAAGAATGAGTTAATGATTGATTCTACTAAGCCATAAGTGGCAAATGTTTTGGTAGCTTACTTGAAATGGAGCTTTATTTTACATTCAGAACTTGAAGCTTTGGACAGTCAGTTTAAAGCAACATTCTTCTTTCAGATCCTACCAAGCAGATCTCACCTTTGATAGTCTGTTCTGTATATCTTTCATGCTCAGAGATCTGTGCACAAAAGGTGAGCAGGGTAATGGAGTTAAGATCAGCCAAGTAGTTCTGAAAGAAAAATGTTGTCTTTAACAAATGCTCCAGCCTGTTTTATTTTCTTCAAGGAAATAGCATACATTTAGAAGGCCAAATTTTTTTCCAAGACGATGTCTTTTCCTAAAGCCTTAGCTTGTATATGTTGAGTTTTTGTTTATGTTATTTAAAATGCAATAATGACAGAAACAGAAGCAAAGAGAATTAGCATACACTGATTATGCATAGTCAATAATGAACTTTATGCACTTCGTGAACAAACACGAGGTAAATGTCACGCAACACTTAGTAACAGAATAAAACAATATGGTAAAAACCCCAACTAAATAGAGGTAAATAGAAGCAATAGAGGACATGAGGTTATAATTTAAATAATTGATAAGGGATTCAAGATGTTCCAATTTAACATATAAAGGACCAGGTTTAATTGAGTCTCTCTTTTATAAGAGGGCTGTGAACATAAAATTATCCAGTGTCTTGCATTAGTAGCCTCTAATGAATCCTTAAACAAAATAGCTTTTAAAGAAGTAGCTTGGAGAATGACAAATCATTTTAATGAGAATTTATAAAATTAAATACTGAAGATCAACTGTGATAAAGAGCAAGCCATGGTAAATTACTTAGAATATTGCTAAAGCCAAATTCAGTCGTACAGTATCACTCAAGAAAGGAGATGCAAATCCTGTCGGACCAGAGAGACCTCTGGAAGTTTTCACATGTTGCAAAACCCTATGGTTCTTGAAGTGTCAGAAAACAGAACAGATGTACAGGAAAAATGCTCTCTGTAAAGTGACTTCTGCTCTCCAACTATAGGTATCACAGGACTCTGCCTTAGGAGAGTTGCAGTATTGCAGGTTGCTATGACACAGGGTATCTGCAATGATTTTTTTTTGAAATATTAGAGAGCGGGCATTTAGTCCATCTCTCTCTATATATAGGAGCCACTGTATTTGACCAGCAACTTAACTCATTTGTTCTTAAATCTTGAGCAGGAAGGTTCTGTTGTTTTCTTAGCTAATCTACAGAAATGCTTAGCTATCCTGAAGGCTGGAATTTTTTTCAGTCATGGAAATTAACATTTTATCTTACTTTTAATGAACATGGTGAAGAGAAAAGCATTTTTGCATTTTTGCATTGTTTAAGACAAACTTCTAGACATCTAAAAAGCTATACTAGGTCTCTTTTTTATTTATTTTGAGCAGTGCCAATAATATCAACCTTTCTTAGTTTTTCCAAACTCCATGTCATTTGTGCTTCTCCTGTGTGAGAATTCTTTGATTTACCTACAGCTTTCATAAAGGACTAATGTTAGTTAAAACTTCTCAAGCTGAGAATAATATTGTGCTATTTTAATTTTCCTTCATATATTTAAAATTATTAATGAATAGATTTTAATTAGGTTTTGAAATGGTAGCCGAATAATAGGTCATCAACAATACATTGCTAGCAATTTACAAAGTATTTGTATCTGATTTTCAAAGAGTCCTAAGTAATTTTTTATTCAACCTGACACAAGGAACATGATCACATCTTGTATAAGTGTCATAAATGTTATTAGCTGTTCTTTGTGACTGCACTTGTACACACAAAACTGATTAAGTCTCCAGTGAAATAGTTTCAGTATTGTCCTAATTTTAATTGAATTTTGATAGAAGTTGTTTAATGGAGAGTGGTTTATGGGCAACAAGTTTTGTATCATTCTTAAGACTCATATCAAAAGTGTACCTAAGTGGAAAGACAATGAAATTTTGAAGTTGAAATCAAATGAGATTCCATTTTCTGAGGGTAAATAACACAAGGCTTGGAGCAAAAATACCCAAGGAACCCTCTTTTTAAATTCATGATGTTAACATTGGCAAGTGCATATTGCCACCAGTCAACATTATGGAAAGCTTCTAGGAGTGATCAGTGAAAGTTATGAAATGTAACAGAGCAAGGCTGTATTAGTTCTCGAGAAAACAATGGAATGCATTCTATTTTGTCTACTAAAAAATGGTGAGGTTTTCATTACTTTAAAGTTTTATCAAACTTTAAAAAATCATATCTCATTTCATATCTGCCCCTGCTTTGAGTGGGAAATTGGACCAGAAAACCTCCAGATGCTCCTTATATAACCTATGTCTATAGGCTATGGGACATAAGCTATAGGTTGTTCCATTCCTCCTTTCACCTATTGCATTTCTAGGGTGGAGATCCTGTAAAATCATGAGAACTATTCCTGTAATTAATCCAAGAGTAGAAGGAATTATTGGTCAGAATTTTTCTCTTGACAACCAATGATGGTTTGTCACATATCCTGGAAAAAAAAAATTCCCTTAGTATACAAGGGGATTTTATGGGGAGGGCAGAATGGAGGATTTTTTGTAGGAAAATGTATTATTAGGTCAATATATATTAAGTAAAAAATGGTTGTATTACTGTAAATTAGAGGGGGGGGAAATTCCTGCACTATAATCTCATACAAATATTTTTTGAGGAGAGCTGTCATTTGTTAAAGGAACTTTGTAATTCTGATTCTCACATGCTGTTCTTTCTTAACATTTCAGTGCTTTTATGACAAAGTTTGACTGGAAGACTTACCTATAGCTGGTGATGCCTTTCATGGATACAATAAAAGTATAAAAAAGGGGTTTTGGGCAATAGAAATTGTCAAAAGTAGCTAATGTGTTGTAAAGAGAGATTTATTTTCATTGTATCTGGGTGGACTAGATGATCCTTGTGGTCCCTTCCAACCTGGTATTCTATGTTTCTATGATTCTATGTATCTAGTTATGGTATCTATACCTTCAAAGGAAGTGTATTGACTAGAAAGATGTTTCATTTTGGCAAAACTTAGTAGTTTTTAATCTGTCAGAAATCTATAGCTTGGTTGAAGTTAAAGATGAAGCAGAAAGTTTTGTGTTAAAATCCTTAAAAGTAAAAGTAAATCCTTAAAAGTAAAAAGTCCCTGTGGGTTTATTGAAACTGAGCTTCAGACGGACAAATACCTGAAGACTGTCATTCCAACTTCAATTCTGTTTTTCAAATTGCAGGAAATTACTCGATATATGAATAGCTACTATCTGCAACAGGAAAGAAAAAGAGGAAAGGAAATATGCTTCTGAGCACAAGAGTAGCTTTTTTCCTTATATGCTCTTTTTCTTAGACTTACTTCTAACTAAAGAAAGCATGGGTAATTATGTCACCTTTATTTTTGTCGCACTCAAATCTTGTCTTCCAATCTGTCCCATTTGGTACAAGGTAGCTCAACAAAAAGGAAGGCTATGCAATTATACATCTACTTTTACAATTCTCATTTTTATGGTATTACAGGAATGCTAAGGCAGATTAATCAGTTTATTAAACTAACCATAAAACCTGTATGTATAACATGTTCGTACCTCAGTAAAAATATTATTTTATGTGGCTTATATATTTTTCTACTGGGGGGAAAAAAAAAAACCCAACCAAAAAAATCCAGAAAAATTAGCAATGTTTTCCAGAGGAGAAAACTGTAAATTCCACTGATTTGGAGAAACAGGACAGTGGAAGATGAGAAAATTACATGAAAAAGGCTCTTATTTTGTTCTTTTGAGTATCGTAATGCTCAGGTGTTACATTCTTTGTTCCAGTACCCAGCATAGCATCCTTTGAAGCACAGTTTGGACTGTATGACTGTACCATTTGAAGGCTGACGAATGCATACAGACATTTGAATTGCTCAAATTTAGTTCAAGTCTCCTGAAATGTCTTCTAGTTCAGGAAAAACTTCAGAAAAATCAAAGCATCCTCACTTTATGCCTATTGGAGCACCAGTTCTTCTCTGTTGGTGAATTTGTTCTTGATAACAGCAAGTGACGATTTTGTGTTCTGAAATGAGGGTTTACCTCACTTCTAAATGTTTATAGGGTCTAAAACACCTATAGAGACATCTGTGAATGAATGTTCTAAAAAATATGTGCACCAAAAAGCTCCTCCAAAAAAATACCCCCAAAACCTCAGCAAGGAATATAAGTGTAGAGCTTATCTGATTAATAAAGACTGTGAAAGGATTTATCTGTTTCTTATTTGACTTCAATAGACAACATTTGCTTCAATGAATCACATGAGGGTCAGTTTTTAATATTCTGTATTGTAGGTACTGCTTATGTTTAAGAAAAAAATAACATCTACTGACTGCTGTTCCACCAAGGACCATCCTCAGAAACTTTTCATTTTGAGTGGATATCTAAATAATGTTAATTCTGTATTTACACTAATCTCTAAAGAGAACTGCAAATTCAGAAACAACATTGTTTTGTAATCTAAAGCAACTGTTAAGCTTTTAAAGGTGACCATTATAGATTGCACACCAAAATGCATTCAACTCCTATTTGTGTCCTTGTTCTCAGAGAGGATGTTTTCAGAAAACTAATCAATATGAAGCCCTCTAGTCCCCACCTTCTAATTATCTAATTAGGCACAGAGATGTAACACAAACCACCATGCTTTTTTTTTCTTTTCACATTTACTCATTTCAGCTCTTCTCCCAAAGTAAGGTTATCTTGCTCCTAAATTTTAATTTATTAAGTGTTTCACCTGAAAGCAATCACCCTTGCAGTCAATTCCCAGAATAAAACATCTACCTTTTCAATTCAGACAGCCTATAAATGAAGAAATACACCAGGGAAACAGAATTATGTTCTCTTTCAGAAGGTAGAGGTGTTTTACTGAGGCGGTATTCCAGCATCAGTCAACCTGATACATTGGGCAACTGATAGCCAGAGCAGTGACCATGCTGAGGCCTAAGTTCTGCTTTATGCCAAGCAACATCAAAATCTCTGGTTGCTAGCACATGCTGAGATGATGTTATTACTGTTGTGCATATATAATAAACTTGAAGAGATATCTTAATGCATGCCATGATGTTAGGATGAAACAAGGTATCAGTTTTTCTGGGAAGAAAATCTCCTACAATCAAAGAAAATGTCTCGTAAGCAACACTGCAGATTTTGACAACTATTTGCTGTCATCTTCACAAAGCAGTAGAAGCCCTTAGGACTCATTACTTTCACCTTATTCATCACTGTTGTCCTCCACATACTCAGTTATCCATAAAAAAATTAGAAAGAAAATAGATGTCATAGGTATGGGCCTTTTTTCTACTAATATAATTTGTGAAATTTTACCTGGAGAATTAAAGTAAATAGAATAGTTCTTTGTTATCAATATTATCCTCAACTACCTACATTCTGGGCTAGATATTATTGGTTATAGGTTTACAAAAGAAATGATAGAACTATTTAGATGAGTGCTTACTCAAGCAAGACATTCAAATTATAAAATTGCATGTGTATTGCTAATCTCACACAAATATATTTTTGCAACTTTTGATATTTGTTATCTACAGTGTAAAGCAGTATGAAACAGAACAATAATTTTTGATTGCTTTTGCAGGTAATTGATTTTGCGGGGTAGAATTTCTTTCTCCCCTTTGGATGATTTCAGGTCAGTTTTCCAGAGAAAAGTGAATAAACAAAATTCAGTAACCTGACTTTTCTCTCACTCTTACCAAAGTAAATCTGGACTCACCAAAGTAAATCTGGAATGAACAGAACTACTACTTCAATTGAATGGAATGATCAAAACCAACAGTTTGTTTGAGGTTCTTTTTCTTTTTCTTTTTCTTTTTCTTTTCCTTTTCCTTTTCCTTTTCCTTTTTCTTTTTCTTTTCCTTTTCCTTTTTCTTTTCCTTTTCCTTTTTCTTTTTCTTTTTCTTTTCCTTTTTCTTTTTCTTTTCCTTTTTTTTTTAACAGCAGTTTCTCAATATCTTGCTTGTACAGAAACTCACACCAGACAGCTTTGTCTCTTGTGTGATTAGAGGATGAACTACAGAAGTGTTCTGCTGCTCCTGTGGATTTGACCAAAACGTCTTGTATATGTGTGCATGTGTCTTTCTCTCCTTGCTTACTTTCTTACACTCCCCCACACATGCACACCTTCAGTTGGATGCAAAAGCCACCTAAACCCTCTTGAAAAAGAAAGAAAATAATTAGTAAATTACAAATGCCTTCTGTGCATTAACTTGCTGGGACAGTGTCCTCAAGTGCCATTTGTGACCACTACATGCCATTCCTGCAGAGATGTGCAGAGAAAGGGATAACGCATGCTTTATGTGAAGGGGGCTGCCGTCAGAATTTTGATCTCCTCCGAGTTCCTCACAGTCAAAAAGTAAGACTGGCTAGTTCTGCTCCTGCTGCTTCTAGAAACAGTGATGCTGAAGTTCAGATACATTGCTTTAACCAGTTATGAGTCACTAATAAGTGCTTTCCATCTTTTTATTTTAGGAGCCAGCCAAAGCTGTTATATGTGGATGTATATAACTCATGTTATATACATGAGTAGATTTTGACAATAAATAGTCAGCATGATGTAGAAGCTCTGTCTGCTACATATTTCCTTCACACTGCTGTTTCATAATGGTAAATATAACTGAGACAATGCCACAGAGGTCATGCACAACACTTTGACATTGAAACTTTGCAAAATGTGACTTAAACCTATCAGAGCAAGAATGATGCTGTTGCATCATTGACAGGAAAGCTGTGCTAACTCATAAAAAAAAGCCAAAGACACAGCAGAAGTAGCTAGCTAGTAGTCCAGAATAGCTAATAATATTTATGACACACACAGAATTTGGATCAGGGTCCTTTCCAAGTTGTATGTGTGCTCTGAACTGGTAACCTAAGCATGGTGTTTTACTGTCAGTCTCTGAATCTCTATTTATTAATCAATTAAGTCCACACACATATGATTAACGAAAATGGGAAGTCTCATGATATACGTGTGTATATACCAATGCATTTCTGTATGTGTGAATGTGAAAAATATGACTGTGTCTAAAGGTTCCATACTGAAATTGGCATGCTGTCCCACACATCTGAATAGTTATTTTATCACTCAGTAAACTAATGATTTGTCGAGTCAAGTATAGGAGGATAATACTTTCTCTGTCAAAATGACATTAAAATTTTTAAAATGGAGAGGTCAGTGAATAGGAAAGAGAAGGAAAATAAAAAGTTCTTAATGAATAATGTTTGGACCAATAATATTTGCAAGATGGGTCTTGGGGAATATAATATGATGATCTTGAAGAGCTCCCCAAAAGGGAACAAGTATAAAAGCTGGTATGCCTTTTTTTTACAGAGAAGGCATACTGACAATACACAGCATTCAAAGGGTTTTGACTATTTAGCTTAGATAAGCATCCATAGCTTGCCAGTTTGTTGAGAAGAAGGGAAGACAAAATTGTATGTTAGGTTAAATGTGATTTTTTTCTTTTCTGTTATTAATGTCTTAATGAAGACATGTGCCTCTTCAAATTTTTCATCTCTGTTGTTCACCCAGGGATTTTATAAATAAATATTTCATTTTACTTCAGTGTGGTCTTGTTAGCAGTAAAATCATAATAGGCTAAGACCCAGAGATTTAACTCCCAAAGAAGTGGAGATAATTTTAACCAGGGTTCTAGACGTTTCAGGCGGAGGTGAATAAGTTCAATGACTTAGGATTTCCAGAGAAAAAGAGAGTATGACTGTGTATTTGCACAAGTATTTGAGAACCAGTACTGCAGTGTTCTGAGGAGCCTTGACCTAAGATACTGTACTCAAAATTAATTTGCCAGGATAAGCAACCATTTCTGAGGTTAAGCCAAGCATTCATTATGACAGCGCAGAACAGCAATGAAAGAACCAGACTAGGAAAACTTTCCTGAGTGAATACTTGGCACCTGATTTGGGCAGAAGTAAGTAATCATGGACTGTTCCTACTTTGTAAACTTGGGATAAAGGAATGTAATGGAGGTATATCTAGAAGTACAAAGGAGATAGATACCAGTATTAATTTAACACTACAAGGAATCTAGGCTATGACAGAACTGTGGAGTTGCTGTAAGTCTGAAATCCCTTTTTACCATGAGGCACTGCCAAGGACTTTTTCATCTCTTACAACTGTTCTCAAAGTAAAATAAATGTGGCTCAAAACAAATGCTAGGCCCATTTATCTGGAGTTGTGACATACATCCCAGATTTTTTCTGTGTCATCATGAGACTCACAGAGAGCTTGGACCTGCTACAGGAACTGTCTTTGACAGTCAGAACCAGAAAATATGCAAAGTCTGAATTTTCACTAAATGATGCAATATAGTCCCATAGAACTGAAGGTACCGAGAGCACGTATTTCTAAGCTACTACTCAGGTCTAAGTTCTACCCATTGATAGCACTGAAGATTTTGCAAACCTGTGATATTCCTTGCTTTAACATACTTGACATATATTCAATATTAGAAAAATTATTAGAGGCATATCAGACGTCTAGAGAGGAAAGCAGAGCTCTGAGGTCAGAACATCTTCCCTTTCCCTTTTGTTTTTAATATTGTTTTCAGGGCTGGCTTTTCTCTTAATAACACGGAAATGCTTCTGCTTCTCTGACAGCTTTTAGAGCTGTCTTTTTGCGTCCATGAGCTGTCTTTTTCTCCTCCATTCCCACGTTCTTCTCCAGGAACTAACTGCCATGTCTGTAGTAAAAGCAAAGTGGATGGCCTTTGTAGGGTACTGGGGATGGGCTGTAGAGGCAGACCAGAAAATCCTCTTGAAATTTCGGGATAACCTCTAAAAGCAAAACAAGCCTTCTCATCTCAATAGGATGAGAGGATAATGTTACTGTAGTCTCAGCCCCTGAGCATTTCCATTTTCTTGATTTTTCCTTTACTGATTCTCAGTATAAGTTATTAAAAGATACCATCTTACCCTCTGAAGTCACTTCAATTTTGTGTCAGGCGAAAAGATTCCTGTGTGGTCCCTTTGAGAGTCAACACATCATGGTTTATGATGGTGCAAACATCTAAGATGCATTACTGTGAAATGTATACCCTTACACTTGTAACTACAACAGCTTTGGCACTGTGTCTCTTATCTTGATTGCACAGGTTAGCACTAGAAACAACTCATTTTCTTCCTGTTCAACCTACATACAATATCTTTGAGTATCACAGGAACAAAATTTGAAGTACATATGCATGTTGTCCTGGATGAAAGTGGTTATATAGGTAGGATGCAATGCGGCAAAGACTTTCCACTTAGCTCCTGATCTCATTATTTTATTGTCAGTGATAGTAATGATTGCAGAGGTTGCATTACTACGACACTTCGCATGCTGGTCAACAGAAAAGCACCACATAGTTTTAGGTGTTGGGCAGACAGCAGAAAGACAAACTCCTGCCTCACTTTTCCCCTTCCCTCCCTTCATCAGTATCCTTGTGTTATCCTCCTCTGTCCTAATTCCCCTTATTAGCTTTGGATATTTATTGCATTAAATATTTGAGAACTTCTGGTACATCTAGAGTGAACATTGTGATGTCTCTAGCTTATAAACTTCCTCACCAGTCTAAATCACTAATCCATTTACTCCAATATTCCACCTTTGATTATAGCTGTCTTAACTAGTTCAAAACATTTCCAGCAGTGACCAAAAGACAATTATGGAGCAATGGAGTCATGTGAAATGATGTTTTTACTACCATCAGTAACTTAAAAATTAGTTTATAGATTCCACAGAAAGATTCCTGTTCTTCCCAAATCATTCAAACCAGAAAGATCTTTTCTTGGCCAAAATACTGAATGTGACTTTTAATACCTTGTTTTCAGTACACATTATTATGGATCATTACTGCAGGGGGGTTGGACTAGGTGATCTTTAAAGGTCCCTTCCAACCCAATACATTCCATGATTCTATAACAATTACAGGTGTTCATGTATGTAACACCTTTGACGTAAAGTTTCCAGTTCTAAATCAGTTTTGGTTTGTGGTTGTTTTATTTATTTTAACTTCCAGAATATTACATACTTTGTCTGATTTTTCTCTGCATGCTTTGTAGATAATTGTTTGCATTTGCAATGTGTGCGGGCATAACATCTGCCTTGGAGTGAGTTGCTGTGTTCACTACTCAATGAAGCAATGAAGCATTTGAAATGCAGGAACATCCCTCAGACATCGTTGCTAGTTAATGATTCTTCATGCTCTGAATGTTGCATCTCTTGCATCCTGTGTCTATTAATCTTAAAATGACATACCTTACATTCTCAACAGTCTCACTAAGAAATAAACCCAACAAAACCAATAAAAAATGGAGAGGAATCTTTAAAACTTCAAAAAACAACGTATCTTCATTATTCAAAAAAGAAAAAAATGTTGAGAAAATTGTTCTCCCTGTGTTCTTTTCCTATAAAACACAGATTTAACTCGGAGCTAGTCATGATTAATCAGCCTTCAAACACAGAACTCTTCTGACTTCATCTTTCTTTTTTTTTTTTTTTTTTTTCCCAAATCTGTCCTGATGTCTGGGTAGGTGACAAGCATTAGGTTAGTAGGCTGAACAACTGAACAGACATGAATAAAAAACCATGATAAATTCAGTGTGCAGGAGACATGGAACTAATCTAAATTGGTACACTTGCAAATTTGGACCCAATTAAAGAAAGAATTTGCAATCTGGTCAAAATGAGGGTGCAAACCAAAGAGTAATTTACCCTTTTGGAAAGGATCAATACATTTTTTCTAAGGCTGTCAGGGAACATTCTAAGGAAAAGATATTTCAATACAAATTTTAAACAATATACTTGGGTTTGTTTTGGCATTTATTTAGTACTTTAGCTAAAACATTACCATTGCTAACTGATGTATGCTTTCTAAAGTCAAGACTCTTAAATAACAAGATATGTTTTAGTGATTAAGCTCTTTGTATGAAACACTGTATGGTATTCTCAAAAAGGAGAGGTGGGTAGATTTGCAGTAACCTATATAGAATGGCATGGGAATTATACTGTAGAGCTTCCCAATAGGATTTGACTAGCTTTTCTTTTTTAGATCCTGAATGCAAACTAAACAGACTGTTCTGTATTAAATACCAACTTAGCAAAAAAAAAAAACAAACACCACCTTGAAGGCTGCCATCAAGGAAAAAAGGAAGAAAGAGGAGGCAGCAGGGAAACTCTGGCACTGTGAACTATCATCTCAGTACAAATGACTCCAATAATTAGAGAAAAAGAAGGATTTTACTGCTTTTTGAATGTTGCAATAGTCCGTTATAAAATTTACTTTGAATTACAAATTTTGTCTCAGAATAATACACAAAGCTTTATCCCAACACACTTAATAGTAATATTAAACCTTAAAAAGAGATTAAATAATGTAAAAAATTGAAAGATTAGGATTTTTAAAAGCCACTTATCTATATCAAAGAGGATTACAATGCATTCTGAGTGGTAAGACTCAGAGATTTCCTAACAAGTTTAAACCTGAATTATATTGTTTAATAAAAATAATAATTTGAATTAGTTTTTTTCCAAGGTCATACAACACAAAAAAATTTTATATTTGTGTGTCAGAGCACTAAAGAATATTAAGAAGTACTAAGCAGCAGGTATTCTTGTCAAGTATTTGTAAGTGTTTCCTTCCTCTATCTTCAGACTTTTGAACTGGCTTCAAAGCTAAAATGACCATTTAAAAATGATTATTTTTTTGAAGCTGCTGTTTACAATCAAGCTGTCCATAAAAACATCAGAGTGGAAAAAATATTAAAAGAATACTGCATTTTGAAAACTGGAGGATTACACATAATTCATAGAAATATCCTTTTCAAACTAACAGAAATCTGAAATCTTTGGAGGTTCTCCTGGACTCATTTACATTGCAGCTTGTTGATGACTGTGGTAGAAGATGACACTAAGAACACAAGTTTATATGACAAGTGGATCAGAAAGTCCTAAAATACATATTCCTTAAAATATATTAGTGGAAAGTAAAAAAAACCATGGTTTATCTGGCTTCAGATAAATGGATTGATTGCTCCATAAAAAACAGGTTAGAGGGTGTTTTTTATTTTGTTTTAGACTCATATAATCATAGAATGGTTTGGGTTGTAAGGGACCTTAAAGATCATCCAGTCCAACCTGCCTGCCATGGGCAGAGACACCTCCCACCAGACCAGGTTGCCCAAAGCCCTGTCCAACCTGGCCTTGAACACTTCTAGGGAGGGGGCATCCACCACTTTATTTCAACTGAAACAACAGAAAAATAATTTGCATCTTAATCCATTATGGATTTGATCCAGAGTTTGTGGAAATCAGTTGTTCAGTAAACTTGCATGAACTTTGGATCAGACCATGTAAGAAGGAAGATAATGCTTCTGACCAGAAAATGCTTCTGATCAGAAAATGCTTTCTGTCAAAAACCAAATTTATTAAATGTTACTGGAAATCTTGCAGATCTGGAGTGACAGCAATATGATATACTGGCAGAACTTAATTTATGAGAATGTTAAGCTGACTTATCAGATGCTGAACTTAAAAATGAACATAAAGGTGAGACTTAACATCTTGAAGCTTTATCTCAAATAACTGAATTCACAAAGTGTAAAACAGTGGCAAATAGCAGATTTATGATGATTGTACCTTAATAGCATATTTCTGTATCTACTTATTCAAAAGTTCTTTGATGCCAATATAACTATATATGGCTTTACATGGTATGTTGCATACAATGTTGTTAGTGCATGTACCTACTTTTAGATGTCTATAATTATTAAAAATATATGTATCTATGAGGATTTTACCATGGTTCACTTCCAGTATATTCATTATCCTTTGTCCACTGCTTTAATCAGCATCCTGGCAAAAAGCACTAAATATTTTTGAACATAACAGACATTGACCCTGGTGAAGATGCAGGGACGTATGTGCTTCATTTTCCTTCAGTTTAAATAGGACTAACTTAATATTAAACAATGACAAAGCTGCATCAGGAATTGTTTTTGGGTATTACACATTTATTTTCATTTATTGCCTGCTAATTATAAGTGAATTTAATCAAACAATTGTCCTTAAAGTGTTGACATTAGTAGCCAGGCTTGCAGAAAGCTTCCCAAATAATCCAAAACAGAAATATGCAAACGTATACCACTTGCTATTTTGGAGTTAAAAGCATTGTAGGAAATCAACCCTCTGAATGCTGCTATTGAAATAAAGTGGGGTAGAAAGCATTGTAATAAAATTGCTAAAGGGAGTAAGTTCTCAGGGCAAATCATGCACCGTTCAAATACTAAATCTTGTTTTGCATTCCAGCAAGCAGAAAAAAAGGGAGACTCAACAAAGAAAACAGACATCATCTTAGATTAGTCCAACGTAAATGAAAGAAAGAAAGAAAGCTGAAAATTGTAGAAGAGTTGATTTCACTACATGTTTATGTTAATAGGGTATTTGACTTTTGAATGCTTCATAAACCTTGTTATGTTCAGTGCTATTTGAGGTAGTAAAACAGCTGGAACTCTGCCAGAAGCTTTAATTGGAATCAGCTTAGCAGGAGCTGACAAGGTTTCTTAGTGTTTAGTTTCAAACTTATTATAAAAATGCAAAATTATGCGCTATTTATTTTCTATTCCTTTTTGGTGTACGCCCATAAAGGTGAGACATAGCTGTGCTAGAAAATGGAGTAATTTTTCCCTGCATGCCCCAGGCCAGTGTTTTGAAGAGGGCAGTGTGGGTACTGTGGCTTATAATTAGATGTTTCCTCACACTGGAGAGATGCTGGAGAGAGTCACCAGAGAATCACTTCTTTTGTTTTTTCTTTTTTTTGGTTTTGTCTTTTTTCACTTCATAGTTATTGATTAGGCCGGCATGTCTGATGGCCACAATAAAACCTCTGATCTAGGCAATGGGATCAGAGGGCATCACCAAAGAAACATCAGTAGTCTGATTACACTCTTCACCTAACAATGAAACAGAGGGCTGCAGACTGGGGCATCTTGCTGTACAGAAAGAAGGAATTATTGTTTTGTAGCATCAGCCCTACAGGCTTGTCCATACAGGGGGACCTGAAGGACAGAATTTTGTCCCAGGAAGCAACCTGCAGTGTTTGAGACATTGAAACTGATTAAAAACTTTGATCCAGGACTATTAAAAATATCGTTCATTCATTATCTATAACTACAAATTAATAGATTAAAAAAGTCTTTCTCCCTTCAGATTGTCTGCATGATCTCTTGGAATTATGTACTTGATAAATGTAGGTCAAACAGATACGTAACAAATATAGACAAATGACTTCCATCAAGGCTGTTAAGACAGGAATGAATCCCAGGATAATGTTACATTGTCAAGAGGCCAAAAGTAGTCAAGAAAGTCATGTCTGGAAAACACGGCTTTCAGAGTTTTAATAGAAAATTGTCACCTTGGGAAACAGAAACCTTGGTGTCACCTTGGTGTTCACAGAAAATACCCCCCAATATCCCACCCCCATCTCATGAAGCCGTTTTTCGCAATCTATTTACTGTCACTAACAAATCTCACCAGTGCTGCATGAAATGCAGTTCCTTCTCAACTTCAATGTTTAAATAGATAAAGTGAAAGTATAAATGGGAAATATCAAAAGTTGTCTTTGTTTGCTATTTGCAATTAGTTTGAAATACCATGGCTGAGCAGCATAATGGTACTGAGTGAGATGCAATAATTTCTCCAGGGCCACCAGTATACTTTGATAGCTTTGCTCCCAGCCACAGACTTGGGTTTTGCAAAGACTTGTATCAGAAGGCTGCACCTGTAATCTCAGACCCAGGAAGGCTTGTGAGTTCTCTGACCTGCAGGTGTGAGGGAAAGCCAGATCATCTGACAATTTATCGCTAGCTCAGTGCTGCAGCCCAACAAATACAATTTTGACATTACTTGTAAAAGGCTTTGTACTGACCTCAAAGTGCCATGCTTCAGGACTTGTCTGGGTTTACTTTGAACTGAGCTGATTTTTAGCTTGTTTTAGATATCATAGCAATGGTCTACCAGTCAGGTGACTACTGCCTAAATTTGCCTTAGCTTTTCACTGTTCCACAGTGCAGTGCATAATGTTAATAGACAGTAATAATAACTAGCAATTCTATGTAGATTGAACTCTTTATGCCCCCAGAATAACAATGTACTGTAAGAATGTATATGCATAGGATGATACAGAGGCTTCAGACTGCAAAAACCCATAAATCTTCATGGTCAGTCACTGTTTACTAAAGGTATGCAACCCTGAGAAATAGGTAAATCAGTCCTAAGGTTAACAAAGAGAACAGAAAACCAAGTATAATGTGGAATGCAGAACCAAGCAAGAAAGGGAGAGAAAACACATTCCGTTTGACAATGTAAAATAGTTAATGCTAAGTGGACCCAAAATTGAGAAGAGAGATACCCACAGTATTGTTTTCACAATCCTCCTGTCAGAAGTTGGTGTGCTGAAGGATCATTGCACCTCCCTCTCCTACTCTTCTTGAGGAAGCCAGCAGGGTACTGGAAGGTGAACATAACACCAGAGGAAAGCTATGTATATGATTAATACCTGTAGTAGCATGATTAAGGAATATTTCCAGTAATAATTAGGTAATTCAGACTATTCAGTCTTAATTCAAGTCTGCAACAGGGAGACATCAGACTCTTATACCTCCTTTGAAATAATAACTAAAGTAATCATATGAAAAGCAGTGCAGTGAAGGAATGTGGTTTTAGAATATATTGGGAAAAAAAAGTATTGACCTTCTATTAATTTTTTTTTTGTTTTGGTTTGGTTTTGTGTTTTGTTTTTTTTTTAACTGGAACTTCCTTTTTTTTGATAACTTGATGAATTCATAATGTTTACAGTCATGAGATCAACCTGGGGAGGAGGCTTTATTGCTCCAGGTGTTGTAGTGATTGGATGAGACTATTATATTGGCTTTGAAACATTCTCAGCCAGGCTGTAGCTTTCATCCAAAATATTTACACAGTACAAATCTGCAGTCACTGAGGTGAAGGGCTCCTGAGTGGAGGTTTGCAATGGGGGAAGAAGGGCTAAGATAAGGGTCAGAGTTTAGAGAACCACGAAGACTAAAGCGCCAGAGACACCGGGGGTACAAAAGGCATGCCAAAAGATGCACAACACTGCACAAACATGACGCCTTCAAAAGCTTTCTCATCTAATCTACTCATGTTGTTGGGGAACAAAGGCTTGGCCTGAGGCACAGTTTATGATTATGGTAAAGGTTAGGGATACTGTAAGGGTTTAGGGAACCACAAAGATTAGAGCTACAGGGAAACTGAGTCTGCAAAAGGCACGTCATGAGATGCATGGCACTGCAAAAACTTTGCTCTTTCCACATCGTTCTCATGTAACAAAACTGTGGTGCTGGGAGCCTCAGTCTTGGCCCCAGTCTTCCACTAGCATAAATCATTACAGTTTTGAGTACACAAACATGGCTCCCTTAACACCTTTCTGGTCTGAGACACCCATGGTGCTGGGGACCTAAGCCAAACTCCCCGTAAAATTAGGGTTAGGGTTCAGAGAACCAAAAAGCCTACAGCTCCAGAGATACTGGTGCTGAAAAAGGCATGCTTTTTCTCTGCAGTGCTATAACTGCATGATACTGGGAATGAAATTTTGTTTCTTTAGGTGCCAGGTACCACTTTAAGGTAAGAAGTTTATTTTAAGGCCTAAACTCATTCTCCTGCTGCAGAGAAACAAAGCTGAACAGTGCTGTCTGACTGAGCAGCCGAAATGACGCTAGGAAAAGCTGAACTTCTAGTGACTACTAGGGAGCAGGCAAGGTCGAACAACAGGAACTGAATAAAGGGGAAGGAACAGAAAACAAATTAGGGAATAAGCTTTACACAGAGGCAGAGGAATACATCTAAAAAACCTGTAAAGGTACTGCAAAACTAGATTACATACACTTTTGAGCTCTCCATATTTGAAGTTCATATTTGGCTATTCTTTTTTTAAGGAGTGGTGAATGAACAATGGATGTGTCTTCCTAAATAACTCCTCTCCCTTGATGCCTTCACAGAGCCAAGAACACTAACTGAGTCATATTTGGGTGATGGTAAATCATAACCAGACACTAAAGTGTCCTTCTATGCAACAACTTCTCAAGGAAGAAAAATGTATTTGAAAGTTGAAAAAAAGGCAATTCCTTAAATCATATCAGTTTTTGAGTACTATACATGGTCAGTTTGCTTTACTGAAATAGTTCTGAATGGTCTATGTATGCATCTATTGTACATTCACATATTAAGAATCTTAATTTTTCCCCTGTACAGATAGGTAAGTTACATGAAACAAAGCATGATCTAATGTGTCCATCATACAATGAAGTTGAATCAAGTTGTCCATATATTGATCAAGATTAATTTGTGCATGTACTCTTTGATGATCTGGGGCAGCCCCTGTAGAGGCTAGAAACAGAATCACTCAGAAGCTGAGTTTAAGAAGGAAAAGAGCTGGACAAGGTGGGAAATACTGCACAACTTTCTGTTTTAAAGAGACTGTACAATAGATAATACAAAAATGTCTGATCAGCATTGTATGTAAATCCCATATACTTTTTTAAGAATCTAAAACTTGGTGTGTGTTCAGTGAGCAGAGGACAGAGAGAAAGGGAAAAAACAATGCTTGATCAAGATTAACGAGAATAGATTTTCCTGAAGACAAATGCAGATGTTTGTTGCAGGCACTATTGCTTAATGTCAACACTCAAATGTTTACAGACACAGGTTATAGTTGTTGACAGCCATTTTAATGTCTATGCCGCTAAAACTGGTGCTGAGACACTTCCTGTATTTACTCTGCTCTTATTGATTACACATGGCTCTGTTGAGGCCACAGTACCAGGACTATACTTTTGACAGACCTTTAACTTCAGCCAAAGCTTTTTTGCTTGCTCAGGCTCATAAAACCCTGGAAAGAAGTCTATGTTATCTGGATAACCAGGCTCCAGCAATTCCAACACTTGCATTAGTCTATACTGTCCCATACAAGAGAGCCCTTCGTCACTCACTGGCATTATGAGCACAATGGACCACCTTTGTACAACTCTCCTTTAGCCACTTTGTATGTGCTATATATGCAAAAAGCCAACTCATCTTTGCTTCTTAAATCAAATCCATTATGTCTAAACTGAACAATTTTCATCTAAATCTCTGGGTTTTAGAACATTTCAAGAGAATACAAATACTCGAGTAGGAGATACCTTTACAAATACTAAAACCAGGCAAATCAGTCATGTAGCCATGTACGAACATTTGGTCTTCCTAGCCTGCCCTGCAAAGTGCTGCCCTGTGAACTGCACTTTGGCTTCTGAGAAATGTCATAGAGGATTTTTTCTTTCGCTAAGGTTCTTGTTACCAAACCCTACTTCCTGTAAGGAAAGGTGACTGTTAGCATGGTATTACTTATTTCTATTTTAGATGCCTATTTAAAATATTGTGATTGTATGCATAGTTATACATATGACTGAATAGAAAAGGAACTATATGGGTGGCCATGTGTGTAACAGAAATTTGATTGCTACCAGCACGTGTTAGGTATTTATTTTTGAAGCTATGAAGCTATGTGACACTAAAAAATTCAGAAATGTAGAAGCTATACTTTACCACAGGAATTATGTTGCTAAACAAGCACATTTAAAACAACTCAAGGTGTACTTCAAAGAGATTTCTATATTTAAAATGGACTTGTTTTCCCAGGGAAAAAGGAAGAAAAAGGCAATTTACAGACTGATGAATTTTGTGACATACAAGTTACAGAAAGGGGATCCAATGTATCATTTCAAGTGTCACTTAGTGCTGTAGATCATTTACTAACTGGACAATCTACTTGCTTTTTCGTCAGTTCTGGCAGGATGAGGCAGAACACTGCTGTCAGCTGTTGATGTTCTGCCTTTCTTTTGAAACTCTCTTTGTTGAAGGAACAGCAAGAAGCCAAACTCCTTACAGTGGGAGTTCTGGGGGCTGAAAGGTGATGTCTGGTCCTGAACTCTGTGATAAGTTAGGAAATGAAGTTGTCAGAGTGAAAAAATTATTGCAGGCTGGTTAAACAAAGGAATGTAGGTTACTGAGGTATAGCCCACAACAGAGACTTCTGTTTATGTATTTTACAGGTCAATGTTTTTTGCGACAATATTGCTGTACCACAGCATGCACACCTATAACATTAAATAAACTCTTGAGGAGTTAGCATAAGCTATATGAGCAAAAAAATAGTTCCATCCCCTGTGTCTCCATCTCCCCCTCCCCATACCTACAATAGAAAGGCTTTAGTCTATGCTGTGATATACACTAAACCTGAGATAATCTCCCTGAATTGTCACAAGCTGTGAAGAGGTAACTCATTACCTTCCTTTTACATAACAAATCATTACTGTTAAATAGAGAATTAGTTTGCCTCTCATTCAGAAGAATGAGAAAAGTAAAGCAGACACTACACCTCTGTGTAAAAAAGGAGCAGATGTTAACTGTCAGTACTGGTTCCTTTTAATCAAGTAGAGACAAGGTCCTGACAGACAGGAACAAGTCTAAAGCATAGCTTTTCCAGGGAAGAAATATTATTGCTATTTCCTTGTCTGGATATATAATGCAATGAAACCAGAAAACAAAGTTGGATGCTTATATCAGCAAGTATTTCCTATACTACAAGGGAACAGTGAAAAAGGATTCAAAACCCAATCTTTCTCTCTTTTATCACAGGGGTTGTAGAGAGGCTCTATTTTTCACGTTCATCTAGTTCAACTGGGACTTGACGTCTCCCTGCATCCTGAATAGCAGAGGTGGAAATACAAGTCACTTAAACCTGCATCTTTTAAATATCCTAGGCACTGGCCTCTTCATTACAAGGAGATTACTGCTCATGAAGAGATTTCCTTAAACAGATTCTATTACAGTGGTGTTGAATTTTTTGTAATTTTCTTTACTTTGCCATAAGACTGTAAAAATAATTTGTACTGCAACAGAACTGAATTATTTAAAAATATTGCTTATGTACCAGTAGTATAAATAGGTAATCTTAGTATAGTCATCTGATGGTAGAATTTTCAGAACAGTGTGGTGCATTATTCCTTTAGACTGCCTAGAAAATCCCAGCCTGAGGTGCTAGCAGCATACAGGAAATATTAAGAATACAGATATGTCAATTTTACATAATTATATAGAGGATTTTTAGGCATTTAGCTTAAGCCCAGGAATTTTGAAGCTTAACTTGGTTTAAGTGGTTGACAGACTTTGCAAGGTATAAATTGCACTCAGAAAGTCAAGGTGGTGGTGTCTGGTTTTTATTATCCAATCTAAACCTCCCCTGGCACAACTTGAGGCCATTTCCTCTTGTCCTATTGTTTGTTACTAGGGAGAAGAGACCAAAACCCACTTCACTGCAACCTCCTTTCAGGTAGTAGTAGAAAGCGATAAGGTCTCCCCTGACCCTTCTCTTCTCCAGGCTAAACAGTCCCAGTTCCCTCAGACACTCTCCATAGGACTTGTCCCCTCCACCCTTCATGTCGTTAGTGCAGATTAACATTTTTTGCATAAACCTCTCCTTTGTGTGTCTTCCATAAACTTCAGGAAACTCTTTCCTGAAATAATCTCATCTTTTCACAAGGTAATTGTTATAGCCCTCTGCTGGGGCAGAATTACCTAATTTTTCTCACCAAATCTCATTATTTTAACAGATAGAGCAGTGTTTAATTGTCTCCACACTAAGGATCCTTGCTAATCAAACACTTTTTAAAGCACCTGGCTGATTCTTTGATAAAGACTGAAAGAATCAGCAAATCTCTGTGAAAAGTCAGCAGGTGTAACCAGTATGCCTATCTTTCAGGTTTCTATTGAGACTTTTCCTTGTCCTTCCTGCACATCGATTTTACAAACAGTCATGTGCGTGCTAAGTTATTTTGCTCAACATTTGTCAAGGGAAGCACAAAGATATAAAACTGTGTGGAAATTTACCTAGGGAAAAAAAAAGGGGTTTTCAGAGAATATCTATTTGTTGAACTCAGGATGGTTTTAACATTTAGATTCAGTGATCTTTCAAGAAATTAGGGAGCCCTGCATGGTCTATTACAGAGGTGCGAAAGTATAATTCTACAGCTGTGGAACAGGAGTCAACTGACACCACCACCCCAACAGTCAAGTCAGTGTCAGGGATCTTCTATGGTTTGTGGCAGTTCTGTTGATCAGAGGCTCGCAAACGTCTTGCCTTACAGCTGACATAAAACCCAACTTAAGCCTGGGCTATCTTTGTATTGGCTCTGGTCCAGAGGCTAAAGACTTTCAGGCTCTTTTCTCAATGAAAGCCAGAAACCTGTTATTTTTTATTAGGATGGACTTTCTAGCTCCAGGCAATGCTCTGGTCTACTTCAGAGTAGTAGGTAGGTGACTCCAGCAACTGCTACAAGAAACTCATGCTCTGTGTGAATAAAAAGAATAGACAAAAATCTAGGCACAATTTCCTCTGCTGTAAACGAGAAATCTTATTATCAATTTACGTACTTCTATCAATGCTTTGTGATCCTTGGATGAGAGGCCCTGCATATTATTACATTATCTTTCTTCCATGTAGTATGTCAAGACCTGAGTTCAGCCCTACAGTACGCTTCCTTAAACACTGAATTGCACTGTGTCTGGCACTGCTGAACTAATTTAGAATATCTGTCTTTAAAACAGAATGTGCCTCTGCACATTCATAAGAAAAATAGGCAGGAAAAAGCCTTAGTAACAGAAGTTACAAATACTTTTAGAAGTAGTCCTAATAAAATTTTAGCTTTTGAACTTTATGACTAAAGAACTTTATGTAAGAAAAAAACCCTTTGGAGAGTTATGGGTGATTTATTGCACTGGCTTTTTTAATTCCATGTGTGTTTAAGGAAAGCTTCGTTATTTGCATGCTCCTTGTTGAACCTGTAGAGTAGAAAGCAGTATGCAAAGGAAAGAAGTCTAACAAAATTATCACTTACTACCAGTATTTTCTCTGAAGATTTTTTTTCTTTTAGTAAGCTTGTCCTGGAGCTATTTTCCCATTTTTTTTCCCAGTTCAGCTCCACAACCTAATTTTGCATGGCTTCTCCAATACTTTCACTTTATAATAACTTTAAGCTGTTAAAGGTCACTGGTTCAGTCTTAAAATCATTGCCATCCAGTATTTCACTATTATCAACAGATATCATCCTCATGATGTCCTTGTGAAACAGTTAAATAGTCTGGGTCTATATTTTGGATGGGAAGAGCACACACAGAGTAAACACAGACCATATTACAGGATTCCTAAATTAGCACTTATTTTGCTGATCTCCACAAGAAATGCCATTATTTGTTTGGTCCCACTGCAGGTACTTTGAGTTGCAGAGCCAGAAATTTATTCTGTTACCCATCATTGGGTTTTTGTCTCCGTTTAAGGGTCAGAGAGAGAGAGAGAGCAGGATTTTCTCTCTATTGCCCCTACCCCTCCCAGGGGGAGGATTAAGAGAAGGGAATAGAGAGAGAATTATAATAATAATAATAATAATTGCTCCGCACAAGGTTGGAAGTTAAAACTGTAAAAAGTTTAATAAAAACACCAGGGGAAAGGAAAAGGGAATTATTAAGGGACAAAGGATAATTATATACAAAACCCGATCCCAGTAGTCCCGAGTGGAAGTGTCCGAGCAGTGCCTTGTGGCCGCTGCGACTGCTGTGACTCGTCACCAGGGACCGCAGTGGTGCCGGGAGCGGATGGTGGTGGATGCTGCCGAGCACGTGGAGCTGGGCCCAGCCGTCCCGAGATGCGACAGGAAGCAGCCCAGGAAAGCCAGGAAAAGCCCGCGAAAACCTCGGGTTTTTATAGACTGTGGCCGGAAAGGGGAGGGAACAGTACTGATCTCTGACCCTCCAGGGTCCTACAGACACCACCTGTCCTTCCTTTTCAGGCTGGTAACCCTTAAACCATAACAGTTTCCTAGTGCGGAGGCAGGTTCCAGGGATATTTTTAATGTTTTTGTTCCTGAATTTAATTGAAGTGGTCTTAATTCTAACCTATGATACAATGATACCTTGAGATGTGGAAAAGGAAGACTTAGCTCGTAAAAGGTACATAAGACACTTAACTCACACTGAATTATTTAAGTGGAACTTAAGCATCCAGTCAGGGTCTTTTTGATTTAATCATGGTCCTGAAGGCCAAGCAGAGAACTAGTTCCATCGCCCATGCCTGAGGTTAATGCTATTGCCACCTGATGATCCTAATGTGATATTTCTTCCAACCTGTTTGGGCAGAGGAATCTATAGATGAAAGGGCTTACACACTTTGAGAGCTTCAAATCTGAGAGTTAGGGTTAGGGTTGAGAGTTTCAAATCTGAAACTCTCAGATTTGAATGAAATGCTTCCTGCTGCAACTGAAAGCATCTCTAGGAATGTCTCCTACCTTGGCCACCCATAAAGGAAAGCTTACACATTTTTACTGACATCAGACGAGGGCTAGTCTGGTAGCACTTGTGTGGGGAAGAGTGATCTGAACATTTCTGCAAATAGATACAGAGCAGCCAGTTGGAACAATAAAAAACCTGCACACACAATTTTGCTGGATCCGTCCTCAAAATGTACTTTTATGGAATAGCAAAAATGCAAAAAATAGAGCCTAAAAGCAAAAAATCCTAAAGCATATTTTCTTTGATATTTTTTTGTTATCTTCAGACTCAGTTTTTCTGAAGTCTTTTTTTTCCCTCCAAAGCCATTCTGCACATTTCTCTTATTGAAGTAAAACAAAACAAAAATAACATTACTAAAAAAGAATGACAAAACATTTCCTTTTAAAAAATGTTTCCTACTTCTTACTATAATAATTTATCCATATGATTTGGATTTGGCAAGACTGCCAACTGAATGACCTTGTTCAGTACTTCAATTTATGTTTTCATCTTCAAGAATTTGAGGTGGCTTATGAGCCGGCAAATGTAAAATACAAGAACACATCTTAAAGCAAATGCATTTCTTTTATCAAATAAATAGAAAATTGCAGCTTCTTATATGGCAGAAGCTCTAAACTATAAGAGTATAATAAAATCAAACCTGAAATTTCCAGTTTTATGTTATATTTTTCTCTTGTCAGAGGGAAACCTAATAAGCACTGCCTTTGGTAGCAGGCATCTAAAAGAAAAGTAAATGAAAGAGAAAATAAGTTAGGGGTTTATATTTTTTTGTGCCATTGTGAAGACTTTCATTACTGACATTATTTTATTGAGGGCAGAAAGTTTTTCAGTACAGCTAAAGAAAAGTACCCCTCATACATGCTCTTAAAGTACAGTTCAGTGCATTCAAAGCTTGAGCACAGGAAGCTAAACAGAATATAACAGGCCTTCTTCTACAAAACTTGTGTTCAGACATATTTTTAAGGTGTTAAGGGAAACAAGAAGTGCATGTACTGAGTTAGATCTTACTGTTTCTGTGTTGTTAATTATTCTTGAAAACATATCTACTTGGGGAAATCTCTGAGACAGAGTGAGAACGTGTTAAAAGTACTACACAAGTCAAGACTTGGGTGAAAGTTAAGACTTGGTTGACCACCATAGCTATATGCCGAACTTTAAGCAAGGTGAAGAGGCTCTTGACACACACTTACGCACCTTTCTGAACAGACGCATATGTATCCCAGCTGAATCTGTACAATAGATACCTTTCATAATAAGTTTTATATTACAAGGTGTGCAAGAGGCATTTGGAATAATGTAATAAATATCATTTACATGTCATAAGACAGATTGTATGTACTGAAAAGTACATTGTCTCTGAACATTTTTAAGAGGGAAAATATTTTATCTTCCCCTAAATATTGTTTATGGAAATAATAAGAACGAAAAATATTTCACTTTTACTGATGCTCCCAGTCTTGGTACCTCTCTCTCCACAGTCTCCCATAATTTGGCCAAAGTATTGCGTATATTCTGGCTTTGTTTTTGATAAACGTAAGAGGATATTTTTTGGTGTGAAAGCCAACGCTTACATTTTGTCTTGTGCTACTTTCAGCAGAAATTTGGGATGATTAGCATACCTCCAGGGGAATATATCTTTTTGTCACTAATTATGATTTTCTTCCTACCAATTCTGTTGCAGAAACATAAATGATAGGATCATTTTAGCATAGTATATGGGTGTTTGTTTAATTTTTTAAGCTAAACTATGATTATATTCCATATAAATGTAAAATATTTGCCCACAGGGGGCCTTGACAAATGAAATTCTAATTTATTTAATTCTGCATAGAAGGCTAGTCAATTTGTCAGAAAAAAAAAGATAGCAGGGCCAGCAGAAATTGAAACAATAAACTAACAGGACAGCAAAGCCATGCTGCAGAGTTTCTGAGTCTCTTTTTCAAGCTACATGAAAGATTGAAAGCTGAGTGGTCAGAAAAATACATGAACAAAAAACAAAGGAATATTTGGTGTAAATCATTATGTTATTAAATAAGGTTGAGTTCAATAAAGAAGCTGCATGCGTTTGAAGGAGTTTCAAGATTTTAAGGAGTTTCAAGCTTTTAAGTGTTTGTAACAGTACTGCCTTGGATAGGTGGAGAGGAATTGGGTTGGGGTCTATGTTTTAGTGTGAAGTAGAATGTGACATGGCATCATGCTTCCTTTGACCAGTAATACTTCACCTTTGCTGAAGCAGTAAGTCCTTCTACTGAGAGGCAAAGCTCGAATCCTGACTCCCTTTTTGTTAATATCATCAGTTCTTGGGAAGAGTAGCTTTCATACATTGCCATCTCCACTGTGGGCAATCATCTTTCACTTGTCTAAGTGTTTCCATCTCTTTTAGATGTGTAAGGTAGTTTTAAGATGCTGGTAGGTATCACAGAATCACACAGAAT
>NW_010173806.1:0-35323 GCF_000695765.1 Mesitornis unicolor
GGAACTATTGTAATAGTTTAGGACAGTTGCCCCACTGTAGAGACAATAAACATTACTAGAGAGGTAGGACAAACCCTGGGAAGTGACTACTTCAGCAATCATATTTGAATTATCTGTTACACTTGAGATAACAACCTAAATCCTTAGGTTGCTAGTTCCAAAGATAATCCTGGAGGTCTTCTCTGAGACTCTACAAGATTTACCATATATATTTTTCTGGTGTTGAGATAAATGTTAATAATGGGCTTAGTAGTGCAGACGTTTCACAGATGAGCTTCTTTAGAATACTTACGAATACCACTTTTGCATTTATTTGTTTAATGAAACAATTTTAAAGCAATTTTCCAGCTCATCTCCACTTAAACAAAAATAAATAAATCCTTGTGGATATTTCTCTGACTTGCTTTTTGGTGAAAACAAATACAATAAATAAGTCAGTCTGACTGTAATAGTCTTTTTTTATGCTTCTTTCATACCTCAATCATTATTACCTTTCAGGAGATCCTTGCTTCTGAAGTGTTTGGAAATATTATCTTATTAGCTTTTACACTCTTTGTAAGTCACTTTTTCATACTTCTGTGGCCCGCCTTAGTGTAATTTTGTATGTAACTTTCCAGAGCTGATGTTTCCAGAGTTTTCTGTTCTCCTTGGTTAAAAGGTACTTTTTTTTTCTGGAGGAGTTCTTTCTAGTTCAATCAAATGTTTTGCTGAAGAGACTGAGGAGACTGAAACAGCCAAAGAGTGAGGGACAGGTTGGGGGGAGCTAGATAATACTGAATGGGAACATTAAAAACAGTTATCAAGTACACAAGAAGCTACTGCAAGAAAATACTTTGTACTCTGTATCCATGTTGGTTACGACAAATAGCCATTGACTTCAACAGCAGTAAGAAAATTTCCATAGCAAAAAAAACTTCCTAGTGTAATGATAATGAATCTCTGAAGTAGTTTGGATGTGGAGGCTGTCCAGCACTGGATGTCTTTCAGAACAGAAATATGTACACCGGACATCATATAGGTATAACTAATTCTGATTTGGTCAGAGGATGTGTTAAATGACAGCCTAAGGCCCCTTTTATAGCTAGTTTTCTCTGATTTTATTATCCAAATACCTTTCTTTTTTCTGAGTTTTTAATAGACTGGCTTATGACATCTCCCTTTAGAGTTTATTTCTTTTATTTGTGCCATATATAGAGTCTCTAATGTGGCTATTTTAATGCCTATGACACCTGTTTAGCCTTGTTTGAGTGCCTTTTAATTAATTTACGCATATTTATGTAATTACTCTTCTTAAAAAATGCTATTTTTGGCCTTTTCTTCTTTGAGACAGACTACACTTGCCTAATTTGAGACTATTAAGAGAATGGATTTTCTAAGTTAACTAAGTTTTAAAATGTTTAGTTTCATATTAATTTTTTGTGTGATAAAGCCTTATTTTGGATGAGTTAACATGTTGAGCATCTATAAAACACTAGTTAGAGGAGATAGTGGCACTTAGATATTGGCAGTGATATAATCCATCCTTGCGTCAATATTCCTACCAATGATTTTTGTAAACCTAAAAAGGTTCATAAGTGTATCTGATTCCTTGAAAAAGGTGGCATGAGTACTTTCATAATGCAAGAGATACTGTGGCGCTCTTTAGAGCAGGTAGAATACCTCTCCTAATGTAGGTGTAATTTTTAAATGCAAATTCATATTCTTTTGTGTAATGTAATTTCCTTTTATTAGGTATGATGTATAACACGTCCTAGCCCTTTCCTGATAAAGATTTTCATTTTTGTCATCTTAATGCAGAATGGATTCTTCATTTGCTTTTCTGCTTGGCAGGATCTTTTACAGTACTACCATATTGCAAGACCCAGTTTATTTCCTGGTTTTTTACAAAGAGGTGAAGGCAGTAGATACTTTCATAATTGAAACATGGAGATTCTTGATTTATCAGTTTTCTTTCCCATAAAATGGCTTGGGAACTGATAAAACAGGATACAGAAAGAATTTTTAAATTAAGAGGAGTAGCAAGCAATGAAGTTTATTTCTAACTGATACAAAGCTCATTACAATTTATTTTTGAAGTTGTGCAGATGAAGTATCTCAGAAATTCTTCTAAAAAAGGCATATCCCATAGGTAGTTTCTTGTTTGTGTTTCAGTACTAGATTTTTAAGGATCTTTGGAAGGGATTCATCTTATATAACTCCTGTCTCCAGCAATGTAGAGCTGTATGCTTTGGTCTGCCTTTCTTCCAAACAGAGACAAGTACTTATTTTAAGAAGTAATTATCTTAGTCTATATTACTTGAATATTTTAGGATGAGGTAAACTACTCTTAAAAGCCTGCTTGTTTCTGATGGTGAAAAAATTAGCTCAAAGATGGATATAGCAGCATTGCTGATGTCTGTGCTTGTTTAGTTCAATGAATCACACTCTATATTGTACTATACTGTGGGTTTGGTATTATGGTTTTATACAGGGCCTGAATAATTCATCCAGCAGATAATTTTGAAGGTGCTAGGTCTCTTTGTCTGTGCTTTAAAAAACCATAAAATGGAGCCAGGCATGTCTATAATTATAATTATCATTTGTGTCTTCATTACTTATAACCAGCCCAGTTGAATAAATGTCTTTTGACAGCAAGCCACAAGATCTCCACAGCTATATTTGAAATGTGCATTTGAACTTCACCAGTGAAGCACTGGTAGGAGGTTGAGTGTTTAATGTTCCCGCAGATGGCTTTACACAGACCTTTAAATTACATATCTAATACAGAAATGGAGGTCCACAAACCATTTAGGGGTACCGTTTCCTCTGAGCTATCCTATTGTAAAAGTCAAGACACATCTCAGACTAACAGCATTCCTCCCAGTAGTGGTATCTGAAACAGGATTAAATGAAGGGGAATCTGCTTGCTGTCTAAAGATCTTATAATCTGTGTCATTCTGAAATATTTAGGTGACTGGATGATATATAGCCTTAAACCTGAAGGCAGAGATCAGATTTGAAAAACATTACCTAAGGTCAGTTCTTTCGTTTCAGACCCACTAAAATCTCATTCATATTTATGCTAATTTTATGGTGAGATGAACTTGAAGTACTGATATTTTCCTATTCCCAAGATAGAAAATCTAAACAGTTAGTTTAGATAAGGTGCCTTTTAAAAAACTCTAGGATAGATTAATCCCAATTTAGGTAATCGTTTCACTATTTAAATGTATCCTGGTTTCTGTAGAACTATAGGTGGGGGCTCTTTTCTGAAAGAAAACATCCAATGTGTCTGTTCTGCTTCTTTTTGGTCTCAAACCTATCTAGGGAATTAAGCAACAAAGCTGTGCAAAATAGGAGTTCCATCCCACTGGCAACAATGCAAGACAGCCACAGGTTATTCTCTACTGCACTTAATGTTCTACTTAAATTTCATTAAGAAGTTTGAATTCATATCTAGAAAGCCTTTAACAACTTTCTCATCTCCTTGGGGCTCCCAAAAAATGCTATGTAGTAGTTCTCAAAAGCTCCAATTCAAGGGATCTTGACAATTAAGAAAAGGCTTGTGTGATTGTCTAAGTTGTTTTGAAATATTGGCTTGTCGCCTATGCAAAACTAAACAAAGGCTTACTCTGGCTTTTAGGTCAGACCAATACAGGCCAAGCTTGAGCTCTGCTTTGCCCCATGCGAAGAAATATAATGGAGTGGAAGCAGCAGCTATTTAATATAGGAGTTAAAATTACCCGTGACTGAAGTGAGCGCATCAATCAAAAGTTTTGGCTTGTAATGAGCTAGAAAAACTGGTGTGGCAGGTTTGGGGGCAGAAAAAGGCTACACTCTGTATTCAGCAGTTTCCAAATTACCATGACATCCTTTTGCATAAACCACCCGACTTCCAGCAGGTGAATTTTACAGGCATTGTGCTCCCAGCACAAAGATGGATCAAGTGGAAGCATTCAAAATAGCTTCCTGTTTTGTGTCCTTAAAATCAGAATTCCATGAGGTCTGCCAAAATTCTTAACATTTTTAGAAGCTAGACTATAAAATAATAAAAGCAACAGAAAATCAAGAATGAAAAATGTGATAGATTTAATACATTACACAAGCAACAGTGTTTGCTTTCTGTGCCCTGAAAACCCCGTTTTTAAATATAAAGAGCTACACTAAAATTAATCAGAGAAAAATACTCTAATCTTTCTGAGATGTCTTCCTGATGCAGGCATGTCATTCAGTGTTCACTGCAATAACACATAGCGTTTCCTCTCTTACCATCTGAATGCTATTTGATTTATTATTCCTGGCTTGATCTTTTAGAAAAAGATACTGACATGTTTGCATGTCTAAAATAATTAGCTAAAAAACTCTCCTAAATATATAATGATTGCAAGAGTGCATTTGGGAAGAGATCAGATGCATGTTATGACACTTTTCTATAAATGCCTTCCAGGCATCTATATATAGGGGATCAAATTCTACTTTCAGATTCCCACATGGTAGTGTGAGTTGTGTAGGAAATCCTTGCAATCATCCCAGAGAAGATCATAGACAGCGCAGAGCTTTAGCATGTGCTTCTAAGTTAGTATTTTGGAGGCCCTCTTCTCTGGGATATTTTAACTCTCTATTTTTTTTTCCTCTTAATGAAGTATCTTCAGGTTTAAAAGTAGGCTATGCATTTGCAGTTCCTATCCTCTTTAAAAATCAAGTTTAAAAATCAAGTCATTTTAATGTAAGTTGCAAGCAATGCTATAACATGTTTCTCAAGGGGTTTTAAATTAGACTCTGCTGATGCTGTGGGACCACTAACCCACACAACTGGATGTTCACTCTTAGTCACTGAAAAGTGCACAACACAAATGTTCATATAATTGCTAGAAAAATACAGTGTTCAATGGTCATAGCATTTCCAGCCGCTTGGAACGACAGTCTAGTTTCAGGATAGTCTAGGTAGTAAAATAAAGCATTACAGACTGGAAACAGTTAATTTGGAATTGTCTTCCTTTTTTCTTATTTATATCATTGCAGGACAAGACCTCAAAATATCAGCCAGGAGAGGAAATAAGAAAAGTTGGAAGAGAAGGAAGAAGAGAGAGATTACTGCAAATCTACAAGAACTGCAGAAACAGACACAATTTCCAGGTTGATAGGTTAAAAAGTTAATGCAGGTGTTTTTTGGAAGCTGAAGAGAAGACTTTAGTCAGTAAGGAATTTTAAACTAAAATAAGAACATATGTTGAGGAATGTTTCAATGTCTAGTACTTGAGATGGACACATCATTGTTAGCTGGCAAAAACTTACGTAAAATCTAGGCTCCATTACAATCAATAGCTGTTTGCCATTGATTTCTGTGGAGGCAGGATTTTCCCCCAGCTTCTCCTCATCAGAGTATTACTGGAAACTGTACTTCTGCTTTTGCTTTCGTACACAACTACAAGAATCTCAGCACAAAAGAGAGAATTGGGCCTTTACAAAAATTTCAGATGTGACTCTTACTCCTTACAGGCTCCTGTTCTTCTGTCCCCGTGTCATCTGTTCCCACTCTCCCCACAAACAAGATGTTTATGAGCCCTTTTCTAATCATAAAAATGCATTCAGTAGTAGGGTCAAGAGAAAAGGCCCTCATCAGCCGTTTAATTCATTATACTATGTGTGAAAGCAGAAGCCAGGAATAATATTTTTTAAAGTGCAGAATTTTACAGGAATAGCAATACTAAAAAGCAGATAATCTACTGGTCTTATTGTTTTGCTTTCATAACTATCCTTTTTATTTAGAGAAGAATTTAAAAAAAATATTCAGTAAAGAGTGTGTGAAGTCTGGCTCTTAAATTATATATACTGGCTCTAGATCAAGAGGATTCTTTTGATGTCTCTTTTTTTTTCTACTCAGTGACTAAACCCACAGCCCCCTTGCAGCCCCCATCTTTCTTCTTCCTTACCTTTAATGGGATAAAGTCTTCTGAGCTAAAAAAAGCCAAAAATTGTTTTGTATTTAATCCGTGGTGTTGTCTGTGTCTCCTTTTAAGGGTTGACAGCAATTTGTTGTTCTGCATATTTCATGCAATTTAAAAACAAATCCAAACTTTCCATTACTATAGGTAAAACATCAGAATGATGAAGCTGTTACTTATATCTGCAACAAAGACCTTATCTAACAAAAATCTTTCCAGGGACTTCAATGGTAGCCGTATCAAATCCTGTGTTCTTTGCATCGAATTTTGTATTTTCTCTTTTTTTTTTTTTTTGAGAGAGAATTACTTTTAAAAGGTAGTTCTCAATTCTGGAGGACATCTAAAATTCTTAAATAACTGTTAAAATACTTAAATTCTTCAGCCTTCAGTGTGTTTCTTTTAAAATTATTTCCATAGTCCTGTGACTTTTCTGGGGGAAAAATGTATGCCTAGGCACAGTTGTGGATGAGCATTTTGGAAAGGAGAAGAAGTTGCCTGCATTATGTCTCAAAGTCAAGAAAAAACAGAAAACAAATGACTTATTGAAAATATGCTTAAAGAAAGGGAACAACTTACAACTAAGATTTTAGAGTAAAATCTTTTGGACAAGGCAAGTTGGTTTCAGTAGCTGATTTTGCCTCAGTGAAACAGACATGGAATACTTCTTTTGCCTGCTATCCAGGGATAATGTCTCTTTAAGCAAAGGGAATTAAATATCTGTTTTATCCATATTTTCCCCCTGCAGTACATAATCACTGTCTGTCACATTTTGATGTCATAATCACCCACTGAAGCTTCACTGTTAAAGAGTAAATCTGCTTAACACACACCCCCCCCAAAAAAAAAAAATGGCACTTGCCTTTTATTGCCTCAGTGGCAACAAATTTGAATTACAGACATGTGGTATTATGTCACTTTGGCCTTAATGAAATAATTTTTAAAGGCAGAAGTGTATTTTTTAAACAATACCTTTATCAGTTCAAACAGTAACTGCAACTGTTTCCTAGTAAGTGAGCATAGAGTCCTTTCTTGTGTGTAATATATGTGAGCAGCATGACCTTAGTGTCAAATAGTGCTTCACAGTATCTTTTTGCAATCATTTTTCCATACAAAGAAGACTTCTAAACCTTGGTATAGATTTCAGCTGTGAATGAAATACTCTTTTATGTATTTAGTTTTTCAAGAAGGTTCGTTTACATTTGGATCAGCTGGCCCAAAATGAAGATAGTATCCAGTTCATTCCTGGAACAAAGTTGAAAGTTGCCATCCATTTGATGTTATATTATATTTTCAATGCCAAGTGAAAGTGCTAGCTCCTGTTTGAAATTTTATGATATTTATTTGCACCAGTATAATTTTTTTCTGTTGTTTTCTGCTTCTTTTAATTCCTGTCTAGATTTTATTTAACCTACTGAGCCATTTAATGTATGATTCACTGCATCCCTCTGTTAAGATTAATTACAGTAATCAATGAAAAGAAAGGACTTCCTCATTTCTAGGAATTGTTGACATTATCCCTCTGTACACCATAATATTTGGTCAGTTATTGTGAAAAGGGAAAAATAAGAAATCAAAGAGAGACAGGAGGAAGATATAATGAGACAATCTGTGCTCAGTATCAGTAGCCCTCATTATTTTTTTTGCAACTTTTCAATTTTTACTGTATGGTTCCCATAAGCGAGTTCCAATTTCCTTAAAAATGTTGACAAAAAAAGCTTCTTAGTGAAAAAATATAACAGAATGCTAGCATCAGACCTTAAGAAGTCACCTTTATCATACAAGTTGTGCTTCCTGAATTTATCCTTGATATACTACCAATAAATCTTTTTTTAAAATAATAACAGTATTATTATTATTAACAACAATAGCAATGACAATGAATTTCCAACATGATTTCAACACAATGTTGTTGGTAAGCACTCCTGAACTGGCACTTACTTAATATAGTGGATCTGCAGAGAAGCTGTAGCCAGATGCCAAAAATTCCTATTTGCTCCATAGAATACTCAGTGTTCTTTTTATTATGTTAAGAAGTTGATCATTTCAGTTTAATTATCCTTTGGTAAGATAGTATAATACTTACAGTGCAAACTTCTTTTCTTATTATATTTCTCTGCCTATTGGGTTTTCAAATGGTATTTCTCTGTACAAGGTAAGGGTAGAAACTGTGGTTCCAATATATTTACATTCAATGCAAACAGTACAATATAAAATCAGCTGGTTCACTCAACAGAGTAAGTAGAAAAGATTGTTGCATTTCATTACCCATATCATGTAGCAATTTTAACCTAGTTTAGGCTTTGACTGCCTCAGTAACAGCCATAATAGCCAAGGAAAAAGGCTCATTTGTGCACAGTCCCTACATTTGATCAACTGCACTAAAAACCCATGAAAAGAATCCATGTGAAGGATTGATCAAGGAGTGCAGAAAAATCTGTAGTGGTGTCAAATAAAACTGATGCTGAAAAACTCATATCAAACTCACCAGTGTGAACCTAAAATATCTCTTATTCTGTGCTACTAATGACAAAACACTAAAGAGAATATAGATAAAATGAGGTTCTTGTAAACACCGTGAACTGATGCTTTTCTTAAAATGAAGAAAAAATTGGATCCGTAGGAGAGCATCTTTGGGATCAAGGAAAGAAACCCTGGCCAATCTCAGTGCAACTGCCTGCAAGCTTGAATATGATCACATTTTCTTTCATATTATTCTGAATACACTAGTTTAATAACATTATGGATTCTTTAATGCAAAACAGTCTATAAAAAAGAGGAAAGAAATAAATTATATGTGGGTTTCTTTTAAGATCCAGCAACTATTGTTTGAGTTTCTATGCCTATTCTTTCATTATCCTGAAATGAGTTTCCTTTCAGAGACAGCAGAATGGTTTGACACAACAAAACAAATAGCTCTCCTCCCCCTCCCTATTAGACTCACAAGCCACGTGCAGGTCTGCACTGCTGCACTAAGCACAGGGTGTTTTATAAATCAGTCAATTCATTCTTCTCCACAACAGCAGACTCAGCTTAATGGTGCATGCTACTTTTAAATGTACAACTTTTACATTATTTTTCCTTTTGGCACTTGTGAGTGTGAGGAACCAGTAACATTAGCTCCACTGAAGCCTGCTTCAAGGAAGCATGTCTGAGTCGAGCCCCGTCACTGCAAAGCAAACACAATCCTGACTCACAAGGTGTCTTCTGTCTTCAGAAGAAGTTTGGTCATGAAAAAGACTACATTTGTGTGGTGATCTGGGGATACATAAAGGGATGCCTGATGGCTGCTGACTTTACAAACCTGCTTCAGTGCGGAAATTACATCACAGAATGCAGATAGTAACAGATGCATCATTAGATAAGTATCAGAGAAGTGATGTCCACATCACCAGGCTCCTGTTGACTTTCTGTTTCACAGTCTGATATAATTCAGGTGACAGTTCAATAAACTGACTAGATGTTTTTGAAATGTAAGTATGTAAATACCTTTACTGACTCCAACAAAATTGTTGACATATTGAATTCATAAGTGAAACAAGCGTCGCAGAAAACCTGATAAACCTGGTGATATAATTAGGGAAGGAAAGAAAAACTTTCAGAGAAAAAAAATCCATTTCTCTGTTCAATTATCAGTTAGCCTAGTGAAAGATTACTCCCCATAAGTCTTGCTTCCTCTTCTAAACCTTGGCCATCATAGCTAAGTTTTCCTTCCATTCTTAATTTTAGGCATATATTTAAGAATTTGCTGCATCGGAGACTCAGTGAAAGCTCTGAGATATTTTAGAGTAATTCAAATGACAACCAGTGTATCCAATTTTAAAGTTAGTACTGGTGCAGCTGTATTCTAAGTCTACATTTTTTCTCTAACCCTTCACTGCATGTGAGCATCAGTCATGTGATTCCTGGCTGAACTGACATGTGGTACTGAAAGCAACAGAGTGACTTGGACTCCTGTTACTGCCATAAACACATGTTATGCAGAAGGAGGGTATCATCAATACTCTGGTTATCTGTGCTGTCAAAGTCTTCACCTCCTAACATATCCCTTAGCGACTCACATTGGGAATTCACTTTGCCCAGTTTTACATGTGTAACTTGTTAAAAATTATATTTTTTTAATAAAAGGAATCATTCAGGTTATCAAACTTCTTTCTAAGAAGCTTTGTTCTTTGAAATTATTCAACCACTGAAATGACCCAGGAGTACTAGGAAAAATACACAGAAAGGTAACAGCGATAGTGACAGGTATGGAATTGTTTCTAGATAAAGATTAGTTTGGAAAAGAGGCCACAAAAAGACATAGGGTACATTTATATAAAATCATGAATTCTAAAAAGAAGTTTAGTGGGAAATATCTTTTTCTCACTGCAAGATCTGGGTAATAGCAGCAGGTTTAAAACAAACAAAAGGAATCACTCTTGATAAACTGATTTATAATCTTTGAAATTACATTATATGGATTTAAAACATCTTGTCACAAAGTGAAAATGCTGTATTTAATGTTATAATTTCTGGAAATGTACAAAAATAAACAGAATATAAGAATGTCATAGTTCTGTGGAAAAAGAAAAAAAAAGATAAAAGATTTAAGAGTATTTCATTGTGTTTTTTGTTCTTACTTGCCATTAATTCACTGTTATTCTTTTATTTCTAGAACAGTATTTTTGCATGTGTTGTTTTTTCTTGTTTGATATCATCTTAGTTGTAGGTCACAAAATAGAACCTATATCCTTGAAAGCAAAGTCAAAGAAAAGGTAATCTAAATCATTATATGCTTTTGACATATTTACAGATAGTTACTGCACCTTGACTAGTACTTCTGAGAGTTCTTTCTTGCTTATAACAACCGCTGCTTCTTCTTAGTTTTATATTTGTGGAAGGCTATATGCATAAAACAATAGAAATGCACTATCACTAGAGCATTTAGTACAGATCACAGAGCATATATAAATATAAATAAGCTATTTCTGACAGATATTTGGCTAAACTGTTGATAACCCCCAGTGACCTTAAAGGAAATGTGAACCACTAATATTTTTATCTGTTTTTAATAGGCATTTCTACTTTTTCCTCTTTCACTGGCATAATTTCAAAGACATACTTTGAAGGCCAGCAGTGTATCCCATATACTTTTGTAACAATGCAAAGCACATCCCTTCCATGAAGCTTCTATGAAGATTGCTAATCACAATCATTAATGACAAAGTGAGTACATACATCAGCTTCCCAAATGTATCAAAAGTGTATCACTATAAAAAGACGTTTTTCTCAAGAGACTTCTTCAAATAGAAGACATAGGCAAAGGCCTCTTCTCAGAATTTAATGACTTGAAGTCTTTGAATAGCTCTGCTAGTTTTGGCTTTCTACAAATCCCATATCACTCAGCTGCAACACCATAATTTGTTTTCCCCACTGCAGAAGAGTTATCTCCTAAGCAAATTTCAAGTATCTGAAAATGATCTTCAATCTTTTTTATGACAATGTTCTCTTTTCCCACAATTTTTGTCACTATCCAGTCATGGCTGGTATTAAAGGGCAGTGCTGCCTCATGCTCACTATGGCATTCACAGACATCTTTATGCCTGTGAGACATCTCAGCAGCTAATCCATTTGCAGGGAAATACTTCATTTACTTGTAATAAGCATATTCAGAAAGTTAATGAAATTGGAACTTTCTCCATTTCTCTATGAAGGAGAACCAGCAAAAAAATTCTGTCAGTTCATCTAATTTGCTGACCAAACATATCTCTTATCTGGCAGCAAATGCTTCACAACTTGCAGATAAGTAGTAAAATTCATACTTTATATTGCTGATTAGCAATTTGGTGACCATGCAAAGTTTAATACCTCCAACTTGTCTTCTCTACTAGTAACAAGAGTCTTGCTGTATTTACAGTTGTCAGATTAAACAAGCAGACAACCATTCTTCAATTTCCTTGGGATTTTTTCCACAGAGAATCAATAAGTGGCCACTGGCTTTCTTTTCTTGTTTACTTTATTGGCAGTAGCATTATCTCTGTTTTAAATCCAACAATGTAGCTCTATATTTTGCAAACATGTCTTATATGCCAAATGGTGGTACAGTGTACTGCCATGATTCTACTGTTAGGACTGAGACAGGATCAAGCCAATTCATCACTGAGTTTGCTCCATTTCCCTGATCATCTTTCTATCAGAGCAAGTCCACCATCAAGACTGTGAGGCTTGATGCACACTTAGTAAAAAAATAAATAAATAAATATGTAATTGTCAATGTAAGGTCATCTTGAAGGCCCAACATAACCCCACCAGCATTAAAAAGAATACACAGATCTTTCACAAAAGGATCATAGGAAATAAAGTTATACTGGTGCCAATGCTCTGCAATAGTAATAGCTTTTTGTGAATGATCATAGAATCATAGATTCATAGAATCATTATGATTGGAAAAGACCTTTAAGATCATCTAGTCAAACCATTAACTAACTGTACCATTCCCATTTCTAAACCATGTCCCTGAGCACAACATCTAGGTGGCTTTTAAATACATCCAAGGATGATGATTCTACCACTTCCCTGGGCAGCCTGTTCCAGTCTTTGATAACCTTTTCAGTGTAAAAGTTTTTCCTAATGTCTAACTTAAACTTCCCTTGATGTAACTTCATGCCATTTCCTCATGTCCTATCAGTTGTAACTTTTGAAAGGAGACCCACACCCACCTTGTTATGACCTACTTTCAGGTAGTTGTAGAGAGTGATAAGGTCTCTACTCAGCCTCCTTTTCTTCAGATTAAACAATCTCCAGTCCCTCAGCCACTCCTCATAAAACTTATTCTCAAGACCCTTCACCAGCTTTGTAGCCCTTTTTGGACCCTCTCCAGCACCTCAATGGCTTTCTTGTACTGCGGTGCCCAAAACTGAATACAGTACTCAAGGTTAGGCCTCACCAGTGCTGACAACAGTGGGACAATAACTTCTCTAGTCCTGCTGGCTATACTATTCCTGATGCAGGCCAGGATGCCAATGACCTCAGGAGACTGAGGGGAGACGTCATTCATGTTTATGAATATATCAAGGGTGAGTGTCACGAGGATGGAGCCAAGCTCTTCTCGGTGACAAACAATGATAAGACAAGGGGTAACGGACACAAACTGGAACACAGGAGGTTCCACTTAATTAGGAGAAGAAACTTCTTTTCAGTGAGGGTGACAGAGCACTGGAACAGGCTGCCCAGAGAGGTTGTGGAGTCTCCTTCTCTGGAGACATTCAAAACCCGCTTGGACGCCTTCCTGTGTAACCTCATCTAAGTGTTCCTGCTCCGGCAGGGGGATTGGACTAGATGATCTTTTGAGGTCCCTGTCAATCCCTAACGTTCTGTGATTCTGTGATTCTGTGTGCCCTTCTTGGCCATCTGGGCACACTGCTGGCTCATGTTCAGTTGGCTGTCAACCAACACTCCTAGGTCCCTTGCTGCTGGGCAGCTTTCCAGTCACTCTTCCCCAAGCCTGTAGCATTATGACTCACCTTAAAGACCTTGAATGGAAAGGAACATCTAGTGGTCTTTTATTGATGTCATCCCTTTGTACCTGTGAAAACTGTCCCTGCAGATCAATTAGAAAAGGATATTAGAATTAAATACGCTTTTTATAATGAATTCAGTAGTATGTTTGATCAGTTCTTATGAAAATAGAAAAACATCAGTCCTGAATATTGCACTCAGAGCTTAAAAGTAGTTGGTGGTAGGCCTGGTAGATTATCAGTACAACTGGTATAAAAATAACAGTCACAAAATTAGTAAATGATCTTTAAGTATATAGTTTTCATTATTTTGGAAGACTGTCTTACTTTAATTTTTTTAAACTGAGAAAGACTGGGTCCCTGAAGTTAATAAGTTGTACCACTAACTTTTTTATCTGTTATGTAGCTCTCGTGTTCTTTAGCTGAATGACACTTTAGAATCAGAACAACACTCTGTTTATTGCTGAAATTTTTTAAAAAATGAAGAAACCACAAAGTTTTTCAAGCTGCTCCCTATAAATGTAAGCATAGGAATGTCATCTTATTCTTTTTGTTTAAGTATATATTATTAACTTTATATATACAGACTTAAAAGGAAATAGAATGTTCTTTGTTTGTGACTGGCTTTTGAATGACATTTTAATATTTTTTTCATAAACGAAACACTTTTTTGTTATGAGGTATACTACTAAATTCAATTAATTTATTTTGATGACTGGGTGGTATTTATTGGTAGTTTTTCTTGACGTTCCCATATGAGGTCTTCTTTGACCATCATTTACAGGAATATACTTTTACATCTTTTATTCATTGCTGTCTTCACATCTTCTCTAGGTAAGAGAGAGAATTTTCTGTATCCAAATACTGGAAGTCATTGCTGGTCCTTGTATAAGCTTGTACATTAAAAGCATGGTCCTGGCACTGACATGTAGAAATGACTGTTTATTGTATCAGTCATTAACCATTAATCTTGCTCTTTTCTCCTTGTATTTTATCTCATAAGGCTTTTATTATCTTAAGGACATGAATTCTTTGAGCCGTGGTCTGTCCTTTTCTTTTGTATGTGCCAGTGCCTGGCAGAGCCAAATCTCATTCTGTTGTATAGAAGTAAAATAAAAATAGAAATAATAATAGTAAAATATGGTCTTGAATTAGTGGCTAAACAAAGTGAATCCTCAGTAACAGCAAGGAATGAGAACAAAATTTCACACAGAAACCCTCTTCCCTTTCCCATAGACACATATATAGGTATAGAAAAAGGAGGGAGAATGGAAATATTTACTCAAGATAATATGATAATGTCACTATCTACAACAATCCACTTGCAGAGATGTATTTATTATCTATTTTATGGGCCCTGAATAAATAAACACTGGAACAATATTCCTAGGATTCCAAAGCATAAGGCTTTACAGGAAAACTGTGACAAAAAGAAAGGGTAATTCTGTAGTGATTTTATGAATTATACCCTCTTCATTTGCACAAATTAAGAAACTGCAAATACACCTCAGAGTATACATATATCATTTAAGGTCATTCTTTCTTGTTGCACCCTTAAATCTAAAATGCAGAGATTGTAGCATTGTAGACAGGGAGCTGATTTTTTTGAATAAAACCATAATACTGAAAAAAATTATGATACTGTGATACTGCAGAAGAAATTCAGCTTGTTTAGCAGGCTGCCTCAGTTGAGGGAGTTCATGGATATACATGCTAATGCTGAGTTGGCAGTGAAAAAGATGTGACTTTTGTAAAGGGCTAATTAGAGAATTACAGGTAATGCAGTGGTTGTCTTTGCACTTTTAGCTGGTGGGTATCCCTCCACTGAGGGCTGCTGTGTGGCATCAGTATAGCTCCAATTACATCTTGTGCTCCCTATTCTGATGTGCTACGGTGCCAGGCTTAGTGCTCACACAAGTGGGAAATAAAACTCCTTAAGACTCATCTCCGTGGCAGACCTGAACTTCCCAACAGGAAAAGCTAAAGTAACTATTAAAAAAGGGTGCAAAGGGAGCCACTTCAGCACCAAACGGGGTCAGAAACCAAATTACTAGTTAGTCTTCAGATAAGAACACATCTGAAAGAAAATATACCTGTGGGGGGTGTGTGTGTAGGGTGGTGAATTTATCACTAATGTAAACATGACAAATGGTCTTGCAAACTCTCCCCTTGAAATACATAGTTATTGATGTAAATGCAGTGAGTCAAGAAAACAAACTTATGAAGTGTCTGATAGGTATTTTTATTTCTTTTAATTAATGAATTCTGGAAAAAATACATTTGATCAAAAGATAAATACTTTTCTCATAATGTCTGTGGTTGGGATTTAAATGACTTTCTCTGTATTTCTCTTGATGACTTACTATAAAAACACACTTATGGAAATTGTATTTTATGTTAATTTTAAAAAATAAAATATACATTAGAAAACAAGCAAAGAAACAAAAACCGAGAAAAAATACAATGGTGACTGGAAGCATTCTTTTATAAAGTAGAAAAATTCTAACACAGGTCTCAATCATGAAGCATGATTTTTTTTGTGTATTCCAGCTGCAATTCAAAATAAACATTGAATAACACTGAGAAGAAAAGAAGAGAAAGGAACATATTGCCTTAGACTAAACATTCATGTGTTTCACTACATCAACATGGAAGATATTTTTTACAGTGGAATAGTTTTAAATTTTAAGGAAATGAGACACAAATTATGCATATGTTTTTATTATCAAGACAATTAACTATCCTGTTTTAATTTACATGATTGCTAGCTGACTGCAATGCCTTAAAAATGAAAACAAATTTTCTTCTCAAATTCTTTCCTGTCTTCTCAAACCATAGGGTCATTAGCTTTCTGGTACTCTGATTATCAAGAATTGCTTGTGTTGGCAAGTTCTAGAATAAGACGAATAACCACAGTTTATCTTATCTCCGAACTTCTGTTTACTCAGTTCCATAGCTGATGGACAAAATTACTGAAAAATGATGCCGTGTCTTTTCTTACATAAGAGATGTGTTTAATCTCTGCCAGTGTAGCTGTAGTGGTTGGTGCATTGAGTATAATTATACAGGAGAATACTAGATAAAATACTAGACAAAAGCTGCTGCTATCCTCACATACAGAATTACGGCTTTCTTAATAAAGAAAAAGAAAAAGAAAAAGAAAAAGAAAAAGAAAAAGAAAAAGAAAAAGAAAAAGAAAAAGAAAAAGAAAAAGAAAAAGAAAAAGAAAAAAAAAAGAAAAAGAAAAAGAAAAAGAAAAAAATAAAATAAAAATCCAGTGGTATGAACTACCTAACACCTTGTAGTCAGTGGAATTTTAGATAGCCCATAAAGCTGTTTCAGTTATAATCGAAAAAGACACACTTATGTTTGCTGATAGTCAAAGATGCTCTCAGCTTACTTTAGAATTATCTTTCTATTGTTGCTGGCTGTTTGTTTGTTTGCTAATATATGTAACCTTTCCTACTAAACTAGAATAATCTTTCTGGAACTTGAAAAAATGCTTTGTATTTTTGGTATATGTTTAGGCATTAACAAGTTCTGAGAAAATTTAAAAAAATGAACAATGAGAAAGCAGTAGAAAAAAATCTCACTTAAAAAAAACACTTCCTTAATATCCATGTGATAATAGGAAATCTAAGAAGAAATTTAAGGTTAAAAGCAAGTAGGCGTATTATACAAATGAATGTAAATTCTGACTTTGAACAAATAATAATTATGAGAATTAATTTTTTTCCCTGCAAGACTGATATATATATTTTGTCACAAACTTAAATTTAGTATAAGGGTTTTTTTCTATCACATTTGGAATATGTAAATCCACATCAGAATATTTCTGATTCAGATCACATTAACAGGCTAATTATCTACTCAGGAAAATTAATTAGGATTTCCCCTGTAACCTTTTCTCTGAAGATACTGAAGTGCTCCGAGAGGCCCTGATTTACTGCAAAATTAGTGGACTTGGGTCCAAAATTTTTATTGGAATAGAACATATATGTTGCTTTGTAGGTTACAATTCTACCAATGACCTTGAAGAGAAAGGTTTTATATGAAGATGGGCATTGTCTTTGTGATTTTAAGTTACCTCTAGGACCACATTTGTTCTTTTTTGAGGAACAGACAAATCTGAGACTAATTTAGAATAGTCTTACATTAGAGTAGTCAGAAGGACATAAATGACTTCATGAGATGCTTTACTAGCAATAATAAGTTCTGTGAAACTTTGTCTTTCCTATGTTTATCCTCTTCTAGTCTAGCTATTTCCTGTGTTCCAGGCAAGGCTTATTCCCTCTAATGGATATAATGAAGGAGAATTCTCTCCAGGGTTGACATGGTTTCTTGCAGCCACCTGGATATCATAAAAATAATTGTGGAGAAAAGAAATTTTATCTTTTTTAATTTTATTTTTGAATTGTTTACAGAAAGTTAATTACGCATTATCTTTCTTAAATACAGGTAATCTATCTCCTAAATTAACTCATTCTTTTGGTTATTTTTGTATGAACAGCACTATATTTATAGCCTCTCTGCTGGATCAAGGGCATCAGCTGGGCACTTGGTTCATGGTTTCTTGATTTGGAGAGATGCAATATATTGAAATTTTAAATCAGATTAACAGTATTTTGCCACGGTTCATTAGCATGACTCATCCCATGTACAATCTCTGCAAGACACTTCTTACCAAACACACTATTTTCCAAAAGGAAGAAGGATTTGGAGGCAGGTGTAATATCTTTTGCTAAACAAGTAGTTGTAATAGGGACAAGAAGATGTGTTTGGGGAACAGAATTTCTTCATGAGATCTCTCATCAAGAATATTCTATCTGTGATCTTGGCTGCATTTCCTTAGGGTTATTGCTTCCCTGAAAAAGGAAATAAAGGAATGAAGTAATATTACAGAAGAACTTTCATTTTTAGCAGCATGCCTGCCTGTTACTACTAAAATATGTCTGGCTTTAGTCTCTCCTATAGTTTTAGGGCAGGTATACACTCTGGATCAGTGTTGAAGGTGATCAATATTTTATGTGTAGAAAAACCAAGTAAGCAAACAAGATCCGGTTCTGTATTCCCCATTCTTGATACAGATGTATGTTTTAAAAACATTTTGCCCTTGTTATGGAAATAGGACTTTCTTGATTAGGGTTATTATTTAAGGTTATAGATGATTCAAATAAAATTGATGACTATTTTTCACAATTGTTCCAGGCGAAATATGTGCAGCCTTGCTTCAGTGGATACTCAACTCAGTGGGAAAAATCAGGAAGAACAGAGAAGCGTATTCATTATAGTTGAAAGCATCATGACTTAGTCTAGTAACCTAGCGTATATATACTCATCTGGTCGTTCTTACACTGAGCTCGTATCTTGAGGTTAAAATGCAGAGCACAGATATCTTAAACAAAGATATATGTCTGACCTGTGGCCAGAGGTCTGGAAGGCCTACATTGGTAGTCTGAAAGAGGTACAGACAGAGTCCCTATATCCAAGGCAGGCTCATTATCCATGAAATATTGCAAAACATTTGTCACCTTACCCTAAAAATATGATTGTCCGTCTGGTTGTGGGCAGGATGCCAATGATATGGCTGGATGTTTCAGCATTGGTATATTCAGTATATGTGTTACAAAAGAGATTTCCAGAAGAAATGATTGATGCCTTTTGTACTACAGCAAGAAAATGGTCCAATATTGGAGACACAGATGATTTAAAGCCAGGACATACAGCTTCAGTATTAGTCATAAATTTACTTTTCAATATTCAGGCCAATGTATTAGCAAACAACAAAATGTGGCTTGCACACCTATGAGAACAGTTTTAATGAAGAATTTTATTCAGGCTTATTTCGCTACTTTTTTCTTGGTAGTGTGAACTGTGAATTAAGTTGAATACAAAAGGTTTTCACTGCACTGAATTACCTGTTTCACCTTGAAAAGCCACACAAAATGAAGCTCTTAAAGCCTTTTGAAAATGACCTTTTTCCTCAGCAATGATTTATCTTTCCCCTCGAAAATCCCTTTTACAAAAGGGAGTATGATTAAAGGAAGCCAAGCAGCACAAACACTCGGTGAAGATCCTGCTTATCTGGAACTCACTTGACAATGTATGTTTTTGGGGTCGGGAATGCTGCAGGTTCAAGGGATAATTCTGCCTTTCAAGCACTTCAATTTATTTCATGCCTGAGCACTGTCATTGTACGCAGACAAGATGAAACGCATCGTTGTGTAAAGAAATTGAAATGAAATCCTACTTGACCCAGCAGGGTGGTGCATTATGTTTGACTCAGTAGTGATTCCTGGAATAATATCTAATTCCAGGAGGAAAATTTCTTGATATGGCCACCTGCTGTGAGTGTCTTTGTCCAGGGATCACAAGTTGTTCTGGGTGACTGGGCTCAGGACATGCCTAGAAGAAAGTAGCCAGCCTCCTGCTGGCATTTAGATCTCTTCATTTTCTGTATGCTGCCATTCAGTGGGAATGAGTGAATGAAGAGCAGGGGAAAGCTGATGCACTTCCACAGGAAGACGCATGCTTCAGCAGAAATGAGAGCTAAAAACCATTTGACCCAGGTTTCTCATGCAGGTTTCTTGAGGCGGGGGGAAATCAGAAATTAAGAATCATTGTTTTTTTCCTTGACAGACAAGTTTTTAATTTTTTTTGGTCACATAGAACAGTCACTGGGATGTCATTCCCCATTCAGTCCCTGTGAAGTGTTTACTTTGAAAAGACTGCATACAACCAGATTAAATAGAATGGGAGTGCTCCATGTCTCACAAGAGGGAATCGTGCAGACAGCTTTATTACTTCTGTCAGAGAACAAAGGTTTTCCCAGCATGCAGGGGATTATTAGGCCAGCAGCAAATAAACTGAATGTGCAGTGTCAAAACTTCAAATATGACTAACAGAAAAGAGAGGGGGAGAGAATTCATAATTGATTTCTCTGCTGCTACAGTATGAAGAATAAAACTATTCAGGTGATACTACCTAGCCAGCTTCGCTGTTGGGTTCAAATCCAATTTTGATGCAAAATTCTGTAATTGCCACCAATATAATTGCTAAAGAAATGGATAATTGCCCCCTCTGCCCCCCAGATAGTCCATCTGTATAGTATCAAAATATCCTTACGTATGTTAGAAATAACATGTATCCTGATAGAAAAATAGACTAGCCTTTTCTTCCCTTCACTATTGGTTTAAGACTCTTGAGAAGTTCTTTAGAAGACTCAGCATTTATTTATTGAATTGACTAAATGATCCTTCCTCGCAAACACATGCTAACACAAGCAGCCTGATCTTTTTTTCTCTCTCTCTTTTTATTTCCTTGTTTCTTTTAATTACACTTTTTAACAGGAAATCCCTGTCCTCTTTATGTTACCTTTTTCTGTACTCTTAACTGTTAGCATTTCCTACGTTTGCCAGCTGGAGCTAGGGTCAAAGAATTTTCACATTTCTTTAGTCTGAAGTGCTGTATTTCTTTCACTGGAAGCTTTGTACAGTGCAGTTGAGAGGATTGATTGCACAGATACTATCTATGCCATGACATAAGTGAGTTTCTGAATATCATGGAAATCATAGAAGGTCATATCTTGTAAAAAAGAGACTAGAATCATAACCTGCACAATACATGTACCTGGCAAAGAATAGCAAAGATGTGAAGGATGCTTTGTCTGGCAGCATTATGAATTCTTTTCTCTATAGAAGTAAAAGCAGCTCATGATTTAAAAAAAGGAGAGAAAAATACCTGTGGCAAATATTTACCTTTTTTTTTTCATACTCAGTTCCGCTTTATGTTATATTCTTATATCAAAATTAATGGGAGTGTACGAGCCTAAACTGAGTCCTGAATTTACCCTTTGGTATTTCAACTGTAGACACTGCAGATAGGAACAAGTGAAAAAGTCCATTTGCTGCAGTGTATTATTCAACTTCTGTGCATCTCCCTTGCGCTGTGCAACACTAGTGCTCATGTTTTCAGGTTTTGTGTTACAGCGCTTGATTTTGCAGAAGTCTGAGAAGTTAAAGACTCAAAATGTAATAACAGAGGGGTTAGAGTTAAAAATATTGTTTATAATATAGTGGTCAAGAACAGATTAGAGCCATGGATGGCTTAGGCCATGAAGTAAACCTAGTGCCCATAATGGAAAGTATTTGTCAGACTAAGAAATGTCAATTTACATTAAAAGAAAAGGAGTTTCACTCACAGGCACAACATCCAACATTTAGAACCAAATTATCTTCCATTCAGATCAGTAGGCATCTTTGCCACCAGCTTGAATGGCAGTAGGAGCCAAATGCTTGAGGTCATACTTTCAGTGCCAGCTTCCTTAGCTTTATGGCATGGTTTGGCACTGTCAATGAATTCTATCTTGATTATGGGTAATTAATTATCAGCATAATAAGAAAGGCCAAGTTATGACCCTTCTTCAAGGCTAGGCATTAATGTGCTACTGAAATATGTCTAGTGATAACAACAGGCATTTCTTGCCACCTAAGAGACAAGTTTATATTTGACCTATCAGAATACAAATTACACTGTGCATGTGGCACTTCCAGGGGTATAATCCCTTGAACTGCTGATTCGTAAACTGAAAAAAATCAGCTTTGTTATTTAATCCCATTGATACTTAATACACATATAATGCCAGTGTTTTCTAGCTAGTTGTAAGATTTTACAGTCACAAAAGGAAAAAAAATAACTTTAACAATGTTAAGCTGTCTGTGGAACAAATTATATACATTATCATAGAATCCAGAGTACTAATCAAACTATTGACCTCTTTATTTTTAGTACAAGGCCATGTCAAGATAGCCCATCTGTTCTTCTATGGAAGGAGAATGTGGTACGATATTTCGTGTGATTGTAGTTTTGTCACAACTTCATGCACCCATTGTTCCTCCATCTAATCTTTGATGGTGTTCTATAGTCAAAGTGGTGGAACTATGAGGAGCAGATTTTGAGGAAAGAGGGGAAATTATTATAGTCTGGTTCAGGTTTATTACTCCATACATGTAAATACCTCGAAGTAACCGATAACTGCAAAGCAGTCAGAAAAAAATGAAAGCCTCTTGTCTAGTTTAGAATTTCTATCCATTTTCTGTTTGACTGTAGAAATAGAAGATTTGAAAGCTGAGCCTGAAATTAGAGAAATGATACAAAAATAAGACATAAATTCATGCCTAGCCAAGTGGATGAGAAAGGAGAAAGCTATCCATGAGCAGGAAAATTGAGGGGAGTCCAGAGCCCAGCTGCCTTTTCATGAATTATCTTTTCTGCATTAATATATAAGTAGCGAGAGCTTACTCCTCCACTGCCAACACTGACAATGGACAATATCTAAACAAGAATCAGAAACAGAAAAGGTAATGGAGAGGTAAGGAGGTGGAGTAGGAAGTCCATTTCACATTGAAACAAACGGTACAAATAAACTGAGTTTGTAGAGCTAGACCCCAGCTCTCACAAACATCAACTGAAACATTGCTTTGGACCCTTTAACAAACAAAAGGCCTCAGTAATTTATTTTTCAATTTACTGTCCTAGTAATGATGCAAGAGAGGAAAGATATTTATTACACACACCCTGTAAGCACAGCGTGGTAGACAATGCTGTTGAGTTTTCAGCCACAGAAGGAGTACTATGTATGCTACTCTGCTAAGTTAGATATCTTTGAGTAAGCAGCACCAAAATGCAAGAATTTGCTTTTTCTTAATCTACCTAAAATCCACTTTGGAGGAAGAGTTACTCTCTGACAAGTGGACTTCCTGAGAAAGTGCTTCATGTAGTTTTGTGGGAAACTCTTATTTCCAGGTGTTATGCATAAAGAACAAGTTACAGTTAAAAATTGTGACTTGAATCACAGATTTCCCCTCTAGGAATAAGCTAACTTCCAGTCTCAGATATCAAAACTGTTACAGGGACAACCATCAACAGAATTTGTCTGCTTTTCTAAGGTAGTTAAGTTCTCCTGCAACACACTGGCAGATATCGGTGTATTTCTTTCACTTTGAAAAGCAAAGTGAAGAACTCATATCCCTTAAGCAATAGGGGTGCCTGAATTTAAGATTCAGAAGATTATTACTCTAATCTGAGATTTCAAAATTCCCTCACAGGGAAATGTTCTACCTGTTGTTAGAACCTAGTCCAGAGACCTTGAGAACCCAGTTGTCCTCTGACATTCACTGGCACTTATTGGCACTTTATAGGGCAGAATCACAGAATCATTAAATTTGGAAGACACCTCTAAGATCATCACGTCCAACCATCAACCTAACACCACCATGACTACTAAACCATGTCTTGAAGTGCCACATCCATGCGCTTCTTGAACACCTTCAGGGATGGTGACTCCACCACCTCCCTGGACAGCCTGTTCCAGTGTATGACCACTCTTTCAGTAAAGAAAGTTTTCCTAATATCCAATCTAAAACTACCCTGGTGCAACTTGAAGCCATTTCCTCTTGTCCTGTCACTAGTTGCATGGAAGAAGAGATCAACACCCACCTCTCTACAATCTCCTTTCAGCTAGATTTAACTACCTCATCACCTAGATTTAACATTTCTGGGGGACGAAAAAAGAAAAAATATCATTAATTTTGGCTGTACATCCCTATGTATATCTTTGGTGGTATAAGAAGATAATAAATACATCCAGGTCTTCCCAGGTGCTTCAAATGTTTCAAATTACAGAGTGTGACTCAGAAACTCCAGAGTGCTTCAGATTTGAATGATTTCAGGGCTTCAGAGATGTGCCATGTGCTTTGCAGCAAGATTAAAAACTAAATGCATTAAGCAACAGGAAATTTGAAAGGCATTGCTGCAAAACCCAGCAGAAATGCTCACAGACCTGCTTCAGTATGAGTAGTGTCAGATACAGAGGTGCAGGTGGCAAGAAAAAAAGTTCCTGCCAGTTCCGAGTACAACTGAACAACTGTAACTTTAAAAATCTCAGCTGAGGAATTTCCTCACGGTTTTACTGAATGTGACTGTAGCTATTCCCCATTTCCAGCAAAGTAGCAGGCTTAAGAACATATTCAAAGGACACAAATACACATGCACACAATAGAGATATGTCAGGCCACACAGATCCACACAAATAGAAGTTCACCACTTGGAAAATGCATATACCCTCACTTTCATGATTCACAGAGGTGGCTCCCTCAGATCCTAGATCAAACCTTAAAAGATCATCCACAATTCGTGTCCAGAGCCTTGTCCCTTTTTATCTGATCTCCAGCTCTGACCCTAAGCCCTTCCAGGTTTTGGTCTCCTTCTTTTCTTACTCACCAGCTAATCCAGTGTAAAGTGTATTACCAAATGACATATGCATACACACAAAGTATCACACAAGAAATCGAGTTTGGTAAGAGGATAGGACAGATAGCAACAATCAGATGCAGGTCTTGACTTATTATTATACTGACGTATTATTATACTGAGCTACTGTTTACATGTGATCAGCACAAAGCTATGATAATCTCACTTTCCCATCTTGTGATCACTTACATTGTTCTGGCTGAACCTCTCTGAGGTTGTGCAGGAGTGGTTCCATGGTCCAACAATTTCAGTGGCTGAAGTGACCTAAAAGTTCTTTTTGGTATTGTCTTCTTTTGATTCTGCTTTTCATGAGCTAAATGTGTATTCTACAGAAGAGAGAAGAAACTCCCATATTTGCAGATCCACCCCAAGGGAACTGACTAGCTGACCTAAATAGAAGACTTTCTCATGGAGGCCAAAGGTACCCATAGCTTTTACTTTTGCTTCTGATAAACTGACTCCTGCCTCCTTCCTCAACAAAACAGGGCAAAACCCAAGTCCTACATCGTCCCCTTTCATATTGTCAGGTAATCTAAACAAGTGTCAAAACTTAATTTAGCAATCACCTCCAAAATAATTGTTTCCTCTAAGGTACTCTCTTTTTTTTTTTTCCATCTGTTTAATAGAAATTGGTTTCATTTCTTTGACCTGCCTTTATAATCCAGCTAAAACTAGTTTGGTTTATCTGCTAGTGTGACTCAATGACATATCCAAAAGAAATGTGGATCAGATTTAAAATATTTACATTTTAAATGACTGAATTAAATATCCCTGCATTAATATGTAGCATCTTAGAACTGTTCCAAGATTTCTTTTGCACACAATCTCCACTGAGGAACTATTTCCCAGAATTAGCAGAGTAAAGGGGCAGAATCTGTTGTCACTTTTAACTTTTGATAGTTTTCACACACTTTCAGTACTAGAAAAGTATGGAGGGAGGGCAACTGGGAACACGCTATTAATAATTTTCACTCCTCCCATGATTATAATTAGCTAGTCTCAGCTACTGTTGACATGTGCAGGTAATGTACAGAAGAAAGATATTAAATGCGGCTTGAAAATCAGTGGAGTGCTTTTTAAGATGACTTTCCAGAAGGACAGCACTATGAAGTAGCCCTTGAGAGTTCACAATTCAAAAACCTACAATAATTTTAATGATGACCCTTTAATTCAGAAATGTCCACTGTTTAAATTTCATTGAAGTTTTTTTGTCTAAAATTGATTTTAAAAAAATAAAATTCCTTATCACAGTCTGCTTGTTCTTAAAGTCTTCTGATATAATAAAACATGCAATAATATTTTTCTTTAGCTGCCCCAGGATTGTTATGCTCCCTTGAATTTTTCATGATGTGCTTTTATTTCATTTTTAAATGACCGGAAAACCTTAATTTTCCACAGTCACATAATTGCCAATGGACAGAATTCATGGTATATTGCAGGCAGTTCTATTCCAGAGTGAGCATTTAAAGTCTCAGTGTATCCAAACACTGCTCTTAAAGCATATTTCCAGGTTCTAAGCAAAAAGTAGCATCTTTGATGCATAAGTCAAGCTTAATCTTACACTATCCACAGAATCACTGATTCACAGGATTATTGAGGCTGGAAAAGACCTCTGAGATCATCAAGTTCAGCCTATAACCTAACACTACCACATCGGCTAGACCACAGCATTAAGTGCCACATCCAGCCTTTCCTTAAACACCTCCAGGGATGATGACTCCACAACCTCCCTGGGCAGTTCATTTCAATGCCTGATCGCCCTCTCTGTGAGAAAGTGCTTTCTATATCCAGCTTAAACTTCCCTTGGAGCAGCTTCAGGCTATGCTCTCTCGTCTTGTCACTAGTTGCCTGGGAGAAAAGCCCAACCCCCACCTGACTACACCCTCCCTTCAGGTAGTTGTAGAGAGTGAAAAGGTCCCCCCTGAGTCTCCTTTTCTCCAGGCTAAACAATCCCAGCTCCCTTAGCCTCTCATTATAAGGCTTTCCCTCTAGTTCCTTCACCAGACTTGTTGCTCTCCTCTGGACCTGCTCCAGCACCTCAATAACCTTCTTGAAGTGAGGGCCCCATAACTGTACACAGTACTTGAGGTGAGGCCACACCAGTGCTGAGTACAAAGGGAGAATTACATCTCTAGTCCTGCTGGCGACTCTATTCCTGATACAGGCCAGGATGCCATTGGCCTTCTGGACCACCTGGGCACACTGTTGGCTCATGTTCAATCGATTGTCAACCAATACTCCCAGGTCTCTCTCTGCTGGGCTGCTCTCCAGCCACTCTTCCCCCAGTCTGTAGAGCTGCATGGGGTTATTGTGGCTGAAGTGTAGGATCCTGCACTTGGTCTTGTTAAACTTCATACCGTTGGCCTCTGCCCATAGACCCAGCCTGTCCAGGTCTCTGTGCAGCCTCTTCCTAGCCTCCAGCAGATCGACACTTGCCCCCAGTCTGGTGTCATCTGCAAATTTACTAAGGGTAGACTCAATCCCCTCATCCAGGTCATCATTAAAGATGCTGAACAGAACTGGGTCCAGTACTGATCTGTGGGGTACACCACTGGTCACCGGACGCTAACTGGATGCAGCACCATTCACCACTGCTCTCTGGGCCCAGTCATCCAACCAGTTTTTAACCGAGCGAAGGGTGCACCTATCCAAGCTGCAGACTGCTAGCTTTTCCAGGAGGATGCTGTGGGAGACTGTCAAAGGTTTTGCTGAAGTCAAGGTAGACCACATCCACTGCCTTCCCCTTATCCACTAGTTGGGTCATCCAGTATTTGTTTCCTAGATGATGTTCTTGCAAAAGACAGGAACAGTTCATGGTTCTTTGGTTGTTATTATAATCAGGTTTAAAAAAACCTAAAAATATTGAAGATATAGCTGATAATTAAAACATTTTTACCACTATCTTACTGTGGCCATGTAGCATTGGGTGAGGAGATGGAAGGCAAAGGAGTCCTCAGTCAATGGCAAAAGTAAAAAGATTGTACAGGTTTAATCACAGAATTGAGAGTGAGATCATTCCTTTGCCTAAGCTTGGAAGAAATTGTGGTATTACAGCTGTAATGTGTTCAGCATCTTAAGCAGCCTTCATAGTTGACAAAGAATGCATGTCCATGCAAACTTCGAGAAGATCCTTCAGGAGTTATAGGTAAAAAGTCTCAGTAGGTGTTTGTTCTCACGATGATGATTAGATTTTAATTAGCACAAGAGCAATCAGACTCCCAGAGCCTCAATTACTCACCAGCTTGGACAGTGAATGCTATTCATATCAACAAGATTTAACTGGAAAAATGAATCCACATTGAAACTAAAATTAGCATTTTCAAAATCAATAAATAATCACCCATATTTATAGTAACCCCAAAGGTTCTAGATATACTTTATAAAGTGTTGCTAGACACAGAAACTTCCAAAACTCCAACAACCATCACAAGTTTCTATCCATATGCTGCAGGCTTTGTGTAAACTTTTATAGGGTTCACTGCTTACTTCTTACTGCAGTCTACAGTCCAGTTGCTCTCTACGTGGTTTATGCCCCAGAATACAAAGACTAAGAGTCTTTTTTATTAGAGCATGTATGCAACATTTTATTTCACTAGATGTTTAGCTATTTTTTGCAATATTTTTCCAATAGTTTATGGATGTTTTTTTAAGCATTCAGGAAAATAGACAGACACTGAAAGAATCACAGGCTCTCACTGAATTGAAAACGTGCTCTCATGGTTGCCTAGTTTAGTCCTCAACTCAAAGCAGGTATACTACTCTAGGTTGCTTAAGAGCACATCTAATAGAGTCTGAAAGTCTCCAAGGATAGAAATTCCCCGGCCTCATTGGGCAATCTGATTTAGAGATTAATTACTTTCATAACAAAAAAAAAGTCAGAATATTTCTGTTCCAATTTCTCTTCATTGTATTTTATCCTGTCACTGGGCATCACTACACACCTCTAACAACAGTCTGTCTCTGTCTTGTCTATAACCTCCCATGAAATAGATGAAAATAGAAAATGAGTCTCCCTTCACTCTTTCTTTCTTTAGGCTGAAGAAACCCGGTTCTCTCTGCCTCTCAGCATATCTCACATGCTTCAGTATGTCTATATCATGTTGGTGGCCCACTGGAATCACTCCAGTGTCTCAATATCTTTCTTGCATTGGGGAACAAAACTGCACACAGTACACTATATATGATATCACAAGTGCAAGGATGAGAAAAACTGCTGCCCTGGACCTGCTGTCTACAGGCTTGCTAATACAGGTCAGTATGCAGTTGGTCTTCATATCTGCAAAGTCGGTGTTGGCTCACAGACATCTTGTTTTCCATCTGAGATCTCAGTTCCATTTCTGTGAAGCTGCTTACAAGTCTTTTGGTGCCAGCCTGTATCACTGTATTTCATAGTTGTCTTTGATGTACTTGTTGAGGCTTCTATCTGCCTATTTCTCCCCACTGTCAAGGTGCCTCTGAATAGCAGCTCTTCCCTGACATGTACTGTCTGCTCACTACAACTTGTCAATGCTGGCAAACATACTGAGACACGACTCTATCTCCTTCGCTGATTGCTAGTATGTTAAATAGTACTGGCCACAGCACAAGTAGCCAGCATGATTTGTACCACTGATGATAAACCATGAGTCTGGTAGTCCACTGTATAGTCCCCTCTTAAGCTGTCCATATCTTACCAGTTTGGCTGTAAGAATATTATGGGATACTACGTTGAAGGTATTACTGCAGTCAAGGTATAAAGCATCCACTACTCTCCCTTTAAGCACTGAGCCTGTACTCAACACATAAAGCAATCAGGCTGGTAAGACACAATTTGCTCTGGGCAAACCCATCCTGCTTTTCCCCTGCCATTTTCTTGTCTTTTGTGTGCTTAAAAATGGTTTCCAGAGGGATTTGCTACATAATCTTTTCTGATTGAAATGAGAATGACTTGCCAGAAGGTCTTCAAAACTGTGTCTTGCTTTTCTTGAAGACAATTGTAATGTTTGCCTTTTCCCACCCACCTTTGCATCATTTGATAGTTCCACAGAGCATCAGCTTAGCTATAAGTAGGCATGGATAATTATTTTAATGCATCTATTTGAAAGTTTACTGCCGTGCTTTCTGCTGGGTGAAAACTGGTATGTTTCTTTGAAACATGTGATCCTGTAAGTTTTACTTGCAACAGGTGCTACAAATAAAACTCATCTCATCTAATATTTAGGTACCTTCAGTGTACACTTCTAAATCTGAGCTAGAGAAATATAGACCTTTTACATCTAAGCACCGGTTTTTGAGTTAGTGGAAAGACACAGGGATTTCTCGTGTATAACTCCTAATACAACAGAAACTTTGGGCTAGAAAACATATGAGAATGTAATTGCCCAATGAAAATCAAGGTAAAATGAATAATGGAGAATATATTGCCAAGTCTCATTTTAATCACCACATGAATATCAACTTTGCTAGTTTTATGGAATTTGTCAAAACATACAGATGTAGTGACAACAGGTACACAAGATGTCATTTCTGAATGTCTGATGATATTTTCAGAAAGACTTAATTGCATCAGTATTTCTGGTGACCAGAATTTTACATATCTGAAGAGAACTGTGTCCAATTTTGGTCCCCACTATACAAAAAAGATATGGACAGGTTGAAAGGGGTACAGAGAATGGTGATGAGGATGATCAGAGGACTGGAAGACCTGCTGTATGAAGAAAAGCTGAGAAAACTGGGCCTGTTCAGCCTTGGGAAGAGAAGGCTTAGTGGGGACCTCATTACCATGTACCAGTACATAAAGGGTGGCTGCCAAGAAGGTGGAGACTCCCTTTTCATAAGGAGTCACATGGAAAAGGTGAGGGGTGATGGACACAAGTTGCTTCTGAAGAGATTCTGATTGAACTCCAGAAGAATTTTTTTACCATGAGATCAATCAGACATTGGAATAATCTCCCAGGAGAAGTGGTAAATTCCCCTACATTGGTCAGTTTTAAGAATCACCTTGCCAGGGTGCTGACTCAACTCATTCAAACTATACTTCTACCTTGAGAGGTTGGACTGGATGATCCTTGTGGTCCCTTCCAACCTGGTATTCTATGATTCTATGATTCTATGATTCTATGAACTGAATTGTAATATGGAGACATGCTTTAACAGTTTTAAAAAGATATAACCCAATGACTTTCAAAGTTGTTTGCATTCTATGTCACATAAATATCTTTTAGTATTTCACCATCAGCTAAAAGAAGCTATGGTTCTGGCAGTAATGGTCTTGGATATAAACCTGAGATATATGGTTGATTCTCACTCAGAAGAGAAAAATACTCTTTGATAAATAAAATGTTATGTTCTCTATACAAGCTTGTCAGAGGATCTTTGGAGACTCTAGTGCCTCTGTTCACTTTAACTTACCAAAGTTGCTGCTATGATTTATATGTGTCTGCATACACCCATACACATATATATTTGTGTGTATGTATCTAGTGATGAATTTATCAAATGCTAACTAATAATCCAAAACAAGCTACCTATTAATGAGGTGATAAGAATCACCTTTGGTAGACTTAAAGAAAAAGGTGAGAGACTAGCAGACATGTGGTGTGGGTTTTGGTTGTTTATCCTATTTGATAGATAACAGCACCAATAATGATATATATAGAATTTTGGTGTATTATTATTTGCTGAATTAAAACTGATTTTTAAAGACAAATTATATTTTTTTAATGTTTTCATTCTGTGAAGTAGTTGACAGAAAAGGAACTTGACTGAATAAGAGCATAGATGAGAAAAAAAGCCCTATATGTCAGGCAAGAAACTGAGCAGGAGAGGATCACCTGAAATGTACCACTAACCATGCCAAAAGCCAAACAGAAGGGCTACAGCAGAAGTTAAGGAACCTCATGCAGTGTAAGAGAGGAACTGAAGCTTCCCTGAAGCAAATGTTGGAATATTATTTGCAGAGCAGGCTGTATCTTTCCAGCAGGATATAAACCAAGTGTCTCTGACAGAAAATTCCTTAGGATAGACACAATGAACAAGGCCTGTGAAGCCCTAACATTTTATAGGAACCAAAGATGGCTACATTTCAATGGAATAAGCATGAAATATTTCTCATAACAACTTAAATTATATGGAATGGCTTTTTTCAATTTGAAAATCACTAAAATGTTTCTGAAGTAAAGAGAATTTACAATTGAAGGATATATATAAGTGTGTGCATATATATCTGCATGGTGCACTAACATCTGTTAACAGTCAAATGCCTACCTAGCCACTCATTGACTCCTCTTTAGCAGGACAGGGGGAGATAAGATGATGAGAAAGCTGGTGGGTTCAGATGGAGACAGGGAGATTGCTTGTCAACTACTGCTGCAGGCAAACCAGACTTAACATGAGGAAAATTAATGTATTGCAAATTAAAATAGATCCAGATCAGTGGAATCAGACGAAAAAAAAAACATTAAAACACCTGCTCTCTTCCTTCTCTCATGCTTAACTCCTTCACTGCAGACTCCTCTACTCCTCCTCCAAGTGGTGCAAGGGGCCAGGGAGTTATGGTTAGTACACAGCAGTTCCTCTCTTCTCCTTCCTTCTCATGCTTTTCCTCTGCTTCAGTATGGGTCCTCCACAGGCTGCATAAGATACTTGCTTCACCACAGAACATCTCCCATTCCTCCTTCTTCTCGACCATGGTGTTGCCTCTGTTGTTTCTCACTCCATGATGGTTTTGGGTTGTTGGGTTTTTTGTTTGTGTTTTTTTAGGAGGACAGGTTGTTCACTTGTTGTTCTTCCTCTCCTCTTCTGCCTGTCTAGCATTTTTCTGCCCTTTCTTGAATATGTTTTCAAAGGGGTGTCACACACTTGGCTGATTGCCTCAGCTGTGGCCAGCAGTGGGTTAATTGAAGAACCAGCTGCATCCAGCACAGGGCAGTCCTAGCTTTTTCTCACAAAGGCCACTCCTGCAGCCTCCCACCACTTCCAAACCCTTGCCACCTAAATCCAATACATATAGTCTGTAGGAACTTGCTTTTCTTCATAATCTTCAATGGATTCCTTAAAAGCAGTTTATGGATCACAAAGGGCCCTTTCTCTCCAGACAAGCAATGACTCTTCAGATAGTTGTATTCTTCCCTTCTCCTTACCTTTGCAAATTGATATTTCAGTTTAATAAACTGTATGAATACATATTTACACTGCTCAAGCTTAGTGAAGCCTGATGTAGAGGAATCTCCACCTAACACTAATCCAAAGTGAAGAACTCTAACCCATATTGACCCATGCTGACACATCCACATAGATTAGTACGACACTGAATGGGGATATAGACTGGGTTTGAAAGCAGGTTACCCAACTTAACGCCTAACCACCTTAACCTACCCTTTCCACTGTGTGTGGTGATTAAATTGTAAAATATTCTAAATGCCTTGTTTTTCATTTTCTGTCTTAGGAGTAGTGGTGTGCAGGTATAATGCCTTCTTTACTTAGTGGTACATCTTTGTGCAACATGTTGTCTTCATTCTAGACAGTACTTGAGTTTCTAGAAGAACTCATGTAGACTTACAACTTACCTTGCCTGGTAGCTCAAACATCTTCAGCACCTCCCTTCACAATAAGAAGGATTTCAGTCAGTATTTTAAATATAGCATAGTATGGTGCAGTTACACTTATTGCAATAAAAGCTGTATTAATAATAATATCTTCAAATTAGACACATGTAAAACCAGTCTCTCCATTTTTAGGTGTTTGCATTACACTTCTAGGTGGGAAATAACAGATAGGAAATTATGTAATCTGATGATTAAGATGAAAATGTCCAAAAGAATCAACCCTGCTTACTGAAAACCACCTCTCATTCTTTGCTATACTGACACAGTTGAAATGAGATTTAGTAAAAGTGAGAGGGGACTGATGACACTAATTTTCTGTGGGGCTTTTAAATTCAATCCCCACCTGTACTGAATTAGGCCAAATTTATAGACAATGAGGACACATTGCAGATGTCTTTTTCCCAAATGCATTCAGAATTAGGTTACCAAGGGGGAGGGGAGTCTTGAATTTTCCAATAGTGTGACTCACTGTTGATGAATAGTATTAAATTCTACTGCTTTGCTTGTCATATTATGATTTTTTAATAGATAAGAGCATTAAGAACACCTAGATCACACTTTTAAGCATTTATATAAAACCGAATGTATCAATTAAATACTCAAGGTATGTCTTCAAACTTTCAATGGCTTGTTATAGAAGACTACTATCAGAAAGCAAATGATGACAGGTGGAGACTTTTAGGAATAGTGAGGAAAGAAAAAAACCAAACCCAAACACACAAAAAAACTTCAGATAATACTTTTGTGTCCAGCCTAGGAGTTGTAGAAAGGAAAACTCTGATAGTTTCCCAAGCAATTAACACTGAAGTCTCCGTGTTACCTCTTAGGCAATATAATGTCTATTTTTGCAGCAAAAGTATGTGGTGTGCACACAAAAGACTGTCTGGCTGTTGATTTCAAATGTTATGACTTATTGCTTTCAGCTTTTGGTAGAAAATAGTCCATAAATGAGTCAGTGGAGTGAACATCATAAGCATTAAATAAATTAAAAGCATCCAGATGTGAGTCTGTGGAGAAGCAATCCTGGGTGAAGACAGAAATTATGTGGCCCAGTCAGGAAGAGTATCTCTTTATAAAGCTGTATAAAGAAGGATGTGTTAATAAAGATATTTGTAGATCTGGTTATAGGTAAGCCTAGCAAGGAGGAAAGTAAATCTGGGAAAGACATGAATAAAAAGAATGGTGAGTGCTGCTCTGAGAATGTGGAAGAGGGCGTATTCTACTCTGCATTTTGTGTTCCTTTGTATTCCTGTAACCTTTACAGTCAAACTCCACTTCATTTGACCACTTTCTGTACCAAAATATAACGGGTTATCTGAGATTATTGCGGTGAACCTTTGTAGGTTTTGCTTTAAGCAATTTGTTCCAGTAATGCAAAACATACCTATAAGAAGTTTGTTTTATTTTCTTCTAACATAATAATTCCATTTCCAGACAATTAGGTTTCAGAACAAAGAGAAAATCATAATTTTGAACCAGGGTGAATTTCATACATGTTAAGGAACTCTCTGGTTTTATTTTGGGGGCACTGTTTGTGTGTTTGTTTGTTATTTACAGAAATGTTTCTAGCAGAAAAAATATCCAGTTATTGTGTTATTTGCTTCTTTGGATTTCTTAAAGTTCCTGGAATTGTATTAGTTCGATGATGCTGCATGGGTACATATGGTACATTGTTGGGCTACAGCTGGTCACACAGCAATATGTGTTATGAAGTGATCCAGAATTCCAGCAGGTGTTACACTTTGTCACCAACTCAAAGAAGATGACTTTTTAAAGGAGAAGTCTCATAGCTTTATTCACTGTAGACAGCTGGAAGTTTCATATTTGCCAAAGGCAAAAAATAAACTAGTAGTTCAGAGAATCCTGAACTGTTTGTTTAAATTAAAAATTTAATAAAATTAAAAAAAATAAACAGTGCAGAAAATAAAATAGAATACATTTATTTATTTTCACATACAGCCTACATCTTTGTGTATAGACTCAGGAGAATATTGCGTAGAGAAAGACA
>NW_010173806.1:35354-88447 GCF_000695765.1 Mesitornis unicolor
AGGGTTATTCTGATTCTTGATTGCACAGCTGAAGTCAATAACATTTTGGATTTAGACAGGAAGTTTGACATAGTTGTAAACGCAAATCTAAAACATAAAATGCAATCAACTAATGTTAGATCCAATAAAAAGAAAAAATCAATCTGACTTCTGCAGGGCCATAGAAATCCTTTATACCACAATCAATTTGTCAGAGCTTGTATGGCCCTAAGCATCAGCGAAGACTGCCATTTTTTCATTTAAAAAATAATTGTTTATCAGAACTGTGATTCCTGATATATATCAAATTTATTTCTTCTGTGTTGCAAGTGCATTAGCATCTGATGACAAAGCTGATATAAAATCCCACCTCTCAGACATTGGTGACTGCTCTTCTTACTGTACAACTGAAGGGTCTCTTGTCTAACACTACTAGCAGAGCTACATTATGAAAGACAGATGAAATGCCATGGGGAAACACGGTTCCCACCTTTCTCATTCCCCCCACTGTGGAGCCAGCACTTCTCACTGCAGGTTTTACCTTTATGCCATGGCTACTAAACACATGGATGCAGAAGTTGATCATCAAAACAGATTTCCTGCCAAGCAAGAGAGCAGTGTATGTAACCAGCACACCAGAAAATAATATGTGACCATGGAGTTTATAAAGAGAGAAATTTAACATAAATCTGACCCAAGGCACCATAGCAAAATTTAACTAGGCATTCAGTCCCAAACTGTGCAAATAACATCTCTCTGGAGTCACAGGTGTGGAAATTGCATGCCATTTGTGCACTATGGGAAATAATTGGATTATTATAGTATAGCACTGTGCATATCAACTGTTATTCGTTTTATTCTTTTATTGGAACTTAGGTCAGTGTTATGAAAGATCTGCAGTTCCGCAGAGGGAATTGAATGAAAACTGTTTATGTTATCACACGATTTGAGTCATTGTACAACTAGAGTGTAATAATTTGCAGAAATTTTCCCAAACAGATAAGCATTGTTTAACAACAATTTTATTTTATTTTCATAATTTATTTAGTATTTATTATTTATATATATTATATACATATATAAACACACATGACTTTGGTCATACTTACCAAACCGTTCCAGTATATGTCATTATCAGTCTGGTACTATGCTGCATATTTTACAAGAGAGATTAAGCATAATTATTATTAATAATTTCTCATATTGCTTGGAAAAATATACAAAGAAAGGTGGTTATAACCAGCAAAGAAAGTATTGAGAAAGTAGAAAATGTTTCAGACTGCCAAACAAATTCAGTTGTGGTTCCACAGTGGTTTGATGAATAAACAGAAAGCTTATTTACTTAATTTGTTAGTATGCATATTTTAATTCTTACACAAACAGAAACTGGTTAAACTGTTGTCTAACTAGATGTCACAGAATAACACAATATGAGAAAGAAACCATACCAGAGAGCCGGGTCTCACCCATTTTATATGAGTGCTTTACCAACTTGCCATATGCCACTTTTTGCCTAATGAATATTTGTAAAAGTGAAACAGTGTAGACAGATATGATAAATGGACTACCACATTGTACATATATTTTAATAGGAACATTATTTTGAGGAAAAGAAAATAAAAAATTAAAAAATGCAGCTTCTTATGTCCATTAGGCAGAAAAGTAAATGCATATCAACCCATTTCTTGTGTCTCCCTAGGGCATATTCTAATCACTGAACTTTTCATTATGTATATGTATATCCTTTAGTTGGAAAAGATGAACAGAGGAATGCCTAGCAGGGAATATGTGTGAGAGAGAACATTTAGCTGTTTATACCTTTCAAGAGGCATTCCCTGAAGCAGATATTTTGTGGTTTAGAGAATTTTGCTGAAAGAAACCAAGCAAACAAAACTTAAAGGAACTGAGCATCTAGAGAGATTATGTGGTACCAAAGCTGATGGGCTGCCTAAGCAACCTAAACTGTGTCATTTGAAGACCTACACTTTTCAGTCCCTGTATGACCCATCTGATAGAATATGAAACAAATCTACTTGAGGCCAAGAAACAATCAGGGCTTTAAACCATTGTTCCTCTGACCAGACCCAGAGCCAGTGCTGACTTGGGTCTGAGCAGACCATGTCCTCAATATTTCTGCAGAAGTACCCGGTACCATTAAGGTGAAGTACTGAATGAGAAGCCTTTCCAGATGATATTTAATGTTAAATTCCAGATATCTTTTCGGGAATTGTAAGTGCTCTCTTCCCTTTCAGTTTCTTGTAGGGCAGAGGTGAAGGGCTAGAGCTTATGAGAAATTGTTTGCATTGAAGACTCTGAAGACACTTTTTCTAGTGTTGCAAGGGACACAGGCTGCTGTGCCCTTTTGTGGCTGCTAATGAGAAATCTGAAATGAAGCTTGTAACTCTAATGAGTTTTTAATTAAAAAACAAAACCAAACAAAACAACTGAAAAAACAGATACAAGCTAAAGTATTAGAGGTTAGAGCTTTTAAGGGAGGACAGGTGGACTTTATTAGCTTGCTAAGAGAACCCCCTAAAAACTGCTACTCAGAAATTACCAACAGGTGTTAGAATTCTTGAGGAGACACTCTCCATACAGAAAACAGTGAAGTTGACACAGTAATAGATAAAGCTTCCTAGTTTAGTCAAGTTCTTTTATATTCTATCTGGAAGGTAGTCAGTAGTGAAACTGTAGCTAAGTTCTGTAATGTATTCTTCTAGAAAATACTGCTTTACATTACACAGTAAAAAGACAGACACAAGCCACGCTATGTTTTTGTAGTGCTATACAGTCTTAAAACTAAGTGCCAAGAAATTTCTCACTAATAAGAAACAAACAAATCAGGGTAATAATGAGGATAATTAGGGAAAGTATAATGAAAAATAAAAAATTAAGTTCAGAGGACATTTGAACAACACATAACATAATAAGAAGTATATCTTGGAAGGGTTATTTTTAATTCCTCCTGTTAAAGCCGTATCACTGGAAAGAAGTTCAATTATGAGAGAATGGAGGGAAGAAACATGAGTCTTTGCAGATAGTGATTTTTATCCTCTCATGGCCATTTCCGTGTGTTTTCTAGAAATAATTTTGTGTTATTTGTTTTATTTTGTTTTGTGCAATAACCTCTTCACTCTCAGGGTAAGGACCTGCTCAGGAATTAAGACAATCTGCTGTTCTCTGGGTTTTGACCCAACTAATCTTGAATTCTTTTCTTTACAACACCTCAACATCAAGAACTGTTTGTAAGTCCTGCAGTAGTTTCCACTCCACTCTCCTTACATTACTCTCTCGTAAGAAGAGAAATTCTAGGTTAAATTTAGTTCCTAAGTGGATGGAAATAGAAATGTAATTTTTGAAAAGCAAGGTCCTACCCTGTGATGAAGGAAAGTGTCTTTGAATATCAGAGACCTAAATCCAATTCAGTGGTGTCAAATAGGACCAAATTTTAAATAACAAGAAAATAGCTATAGAAATGTGGCCATCAAGATTTCTACCTAACCAACAAGCTTTCGATTTACTGTTTAGCAAAGTAGGGCAATGAAGTAACTACACTTTACACTTGAAGCTATTCTACTTCCAATTTTCTATGATGCCACAGGCATTAATCAGTTGGATGGTTAAAACCATTAGGGAAAACAAATTAAATGCTACTTTAAATGAAAGCTAAATGTGCAATTCATACATTACACATCTCTTGCTATGGCTTTTACACTGAGGTGTGCCTAAGACTGCATTTCAATGAAAACTGATACCACTTCTATGGGTATGTGAACCCTTTATGACTTTTAAAAATATTTTTATAGCAGTGACTCAAAATCAGTAGTCTATACTTTCAGCTATCTAACATTGTTGGTGGTCTAGGGAACTGATCTCAGTTTGAGCCTTTTCAGGATTGAAGACATTTTTCTGTGCTTGCATTATTATTTGTTTAGCCCACTGGCATGAATAAGCAGGATTTTCCAGTGCTAGAAGCCTCTACCAACAGAAAGAACTTGTTCTTATTGCTAAAAGTCAAGAAATAAGGATGCTTATTCTCTGAAGGCTAGCCAGATTTTTTATTAAATTGCCTTTTAAAAAACCAGAAAAGCCTCAAAGTAACATACTATGGTGCAAGTGGTAATCACAGTGTTGTGGTTCTGTGTTCTCTACAGATATATCAACAGTAAAGATGTAAGATCTTCAGATGTGTATTAATCATAACGATGCAGTCTGAGGAAACAGAGGAGGTCTCCAGCAGCTGAGGAATGAGCAATGTCATTAATTGAAGTCCCTACATGGGCAATCTAGAAAATATAATAAATATGCTTTGGAGAAGACTTTAATTAAAATTTCTCCCACTGAGGAAAAAAGGTTTTTGTCTGTGTCACAGCTGACCAAGGACTGTTGCTTCACTTTTAAGATTCTGCCATCAACTTCTGCTTACAAGTAAGAATCCATCAGTAGTTGTTATCAATCAAATGCTGGCAAAACCACATGTGAAACACAGTCTCTGTTGCACCTCTTAATTCTCTGATGTGTTTCCTATCATTGATCGTGTATGGTGCCAGCAGATAAGTGTTGTATCCATGAAGTTTTCTAACACAGAGTTGTTGACTTCCTCTTCTACAGTTCCTTCTCCCTGAAGAAAGGCCTGAAATAATACAGACAACCAAATACGCTTCAGCAGCATGTTTTTTGATGTCCACAGATTCTGTGCCATCAGAGGATCTTTATTGAACAGAAGTCCTCCTGATGGCTATTTGGTCACCATCAACTGTACTTCTCTTAAGGACAGGATTTCTTGCCCATTCCTTGCCAGTAAAAGCTGACATCTAAAAGCAGATAAGAGAAAGCAGAATGAATAAATTCAGGGAGTTGATTTTTGAACAAAACTTTGATTATCTGTTCAACTCTGTTGTGGTGTGTCTTGGAAGCAAGGAAGTGAAATGGAAAACACTACCATCCTCCTTAATGACAAGCTTATGTCCTGTGAATTCCTCTTCAGATTATGACAGCTTTTGCTCATTACTGACTTGGTGGAAAGTGAATCACCTGAATCAGAGAAGAGAGAACAGGTTCTGTAGACCTCATCATTAGCTTTCCTAATGAAACAAATTTCCTGTGGCAGAAATCACGTGGGTTTTTTGACAGCTCAGGATTCTAGACAGAAGCTGATGTTGCAATAGACCAATGACATTCTGTGTTCAAGGTTAATCATAACAGCATAAATAGCACATAAATGCTAGAAGTTCAGAGGTTTCTTATTTTTCTCTTCATTGTTGATTATTATTTACTCATGTAACTGAAAAAGCTTCTTAGTTTAACACTAGAAGTATGCTAGGTGTTATAGTGTTAAGCAAACTCCATAGTAGATAAATCATAGGACAAAAGAAATGCTACTAAAATTTCATGCTTCAGCAATGTGTGAAGCAGCAGCTTGGAGTCTGAACCATGCAAGGGTTTCTGTACAGCGGGCTCACTGTGACCTACCTTATGTATGATATCTGAGTATGCAGAAATCTTAATGCTAATAACCAGTTCTTTTTTTGCTCTTCATTCATGGTTGAATTCTGCTGTTTTCTTTAGGGCAGAAGAAACCTTTTTCTTTTCCCAGAACACAAGAATAGATAAAAAATTAATTCAGTGCCTGACTTCCCTGCTCAACTGAAGTGTATATCAGTTCGCTGAAGTTAGAAATGTATATAGTCTGGCAGCTTGAAGCTGTACTGCTTTCCTAAGGACCCTCAGGAACAAAGTGTGTTTTTCAATGTCCATTAGAAAGGCGAGTGCTCAGATCTATACTTAATTTCACTTTTATCCTTCAAATCTGGAAACACAGCTCTGTGGTTATGCATTTCAATTGAATAAGAAAACTCACAAGTATTTGAATAAGCTAAATAATAAAATCTTTATATGTTATATTACCTCTTAACACTAAAAGGTTGCTTTTGATAAATAGCTTTTATTTTCATGTGTCAATCTTGAGCACATTAATAATAATAGTAATAATAATAATCAAAAATTATTACAGGCCTACCTCTAAAAGTAGGTCACAGGTTCAAAGCCTAATATTCCTTGGAAAGAGAGATACTTTGGAGATTCTTTTTCAGATCTTTGGAACACTCCTTTTCTCTCCATCCTTAAACTTCAAGAAATAAGGAACAATGGTATGTAACTCTCTTCCCACCCTTCACACTGACTGAAATAAAGTCTATTGTGATCTTGTCTTTCCCTCAAATCAGAGAGAATAATACAACTCTTTTTTCTTTTCCTTTTTTTTTTCATACTGCAATCAATCTAGCTTTTAGAAAATGTGCTGAATTGTAATTGTCACTTGTAACTTAATGTTCACATAGATAATGACCAGGGTTTGTAAATCTTTCCTGCCCTCTGGGCAATAAATCCAAATCTTATGGCCACTAACACTTAATTTACACCTTCAAGAAGTAAGAAGTAAAGGGAGCTCAAGGAGTAATTTGTACAGGAAAGTGGTAATGGATTTTATATCTTCATTGCATAATGTCAGGCCTACATCTGAGTCTCAGGGAATCAAGCAGTATCTGCTGCAGTAGCTTGTGTTGATAGTTTTCGTCCCAGGAAGGAGTACATATTCTCCAGCCTTGCTGCTAATCTGATGGCCTATGCCTCTGCATGCACACTCGTGAGCTGTACTCACCCATGCAGTGTGAGCTGGCTACTCTTCTTGACTTATTCCATTTGGGTAGAAACTTCATTATCCACTGAAGATGCCAAATTGTATATCTCAAGTGAATGCAGTTTGATATTCAGATCTCTGCTGAGCTGATAGTGATTGCAGGCTATAAAGTGTAAGTAACACAAAAATGATCTGTGTGTCATTAAGAAATACTGAACAAAGAAACACTATTCTACTGTCATACTCAGTATTCAGAGGGTAACAGAACATTTAGCAAAATTAGAACACTTGGTCCTTGCCCTTGATGGATGAGAACTTCTGCCCTGCCACAAGTTGGTGACCAGCTGAAGTCCTCCTGCATGAAGATTGATTGCTTTTAGTCCTGTGCAACATTGAGTCTTACAAAAAGTTAATCTGATTTTAGGTTCACACTGAAATCTCTGCTAAATATTATGAGGAAGTAAGTTCCTTGGGTTAATTATCTCTTATAAGAATAAAAATGCCAGTTTTAAAAGTGTTGTTTTGGACTGTCAGACTAATATCCAGCACCTGTTTTATAGAAATAGGTTTACCAGAGCATCTGACATACTTTCACTACGACTCTTTTTTTGTTTTCTGTTTCCTAGTCTAAATTGTCCTAAATTCTTAATCTCAGCATACAGCCCACTCACTCAACAGTACCTGGTCATTGCTCTTCTCCTGCAGATCTTTAATACTCACTCAATCTTCAGTCTTTCTGTAATGACATGATCAAAACTGAAAACAGCATCCAGGACATGTCTTCATTCTCCAATCTGTAACAATGCATAGATCTTTTACACATGGCCCCACTGTACAGTGCTTTGCTCACAGTGCATTCTTTCCAGGAAGTATTGTACTGATGTAAAACTAATGTGTCATAGATCACACCTCAAGTTTCCACTTGCAATTAGCAATGTATTAAAGTATTAATTTTATTTTTGTAATTATTGATACATATAAGAATTTATATTCTTAATGCATACAGCTTTTCACTATTCTGCCTTATTTCTACTTAAAGTTTAGAATAAAATAGGAGGAAAAAAAGGGACAACAACTTAAAATTATGGCTATTTCATGTATCCTACTTCTGTTGACTTTGGCCTAAAAATGTTGCCTGCTGCTCTGGACAGGGAACTGAACCTCAAAAGCAGCCAGCTGGCTGAATATCCTAAGGTTCTAAATCCCATTGACATAAGTGTTTTCTTTCTGAAGTAGAGCCTAAGAGACTATTATAATAATGGAGAAAAAGACTGTAATATTTTAAAACAGAAAAAACATATTAGCTGGACTGAGAGTCAAAGCCATCTTTCCTTTCCAGCCCTCCCTGCACCAAGTTTGAGTATCTGATGTTGTGTATGGGGACTCCAGGATCTTGGAAGTAACACAATTTATTGCTACAAGTGGTGGGAAAGTTACAAGGTTGCAAAGCTTTTGGTCTGCCTGTCTCACTTCTTCAACGGAAGATTTCAGGCTAACTGAAATAACTAGAATAGATGCTATTATATGGGTAGTACCTGAAGGCTTTGATAAAGCATCATAGACTCATTATACTAGAAGTCCACTTACATTTATGGAGGAAAGAAAAAAGTCATTTCCACAAAGAAATTACAAAGGAAGTATAAAATGAGAAAGAAAGAAAAAAAAACTGATTCAGTAATCTATCTTGCCTGTTCCATGCATTAATAGCACAGAGCACCAATTCATCTTTTTGTTTGGGATTGCCTTATTCCCTTCCATGTTTCCCAAAAGGAATTCATCAGAAAGCTAACATGGACTATTAAGATACACAGACTCTCGTGTGAGCTCTCCATGCGCATCTGAATCATCCCAACTCTCTGGTGGTTGTAATGCATTGTATATGACAAATAATTTCATGTTAACTGGGACCTACTAAGTCTGATAAATTAGATGTATTTAATAAACTTGCCTTAGGGAATATATAAAAGATAATGTGTTTTTAGTATTTTTGAAAATAATTCCCAATTCTCAAAACTCTGACAGAACAATTTTCTTCTGTTTTTCTGGAAACTGGATGTTTTTTTACATGGCTTTAGTTGCAGAGATCTCAAATGAGAACAAGAAAGTACAGATTTATACCTCAGCAATTATGTGATGCCAGTGAGCTGTAATCTTCCTGTAAGAAGAATAGATGAGCAATAAGCATTTGATTCAAGTCTACCTGATTTCTTCCTGCTAAACAACTTGCTGACATGCACAGATAACTCCTGGGGAGGGGGTGGAGGGCAGGAAAAGAAAGAAAGAAGGAGGGAAAGAAGAGAAAGGGGGGGAAGGAGGAAAAGGAGGAAAAGGAGGGAGGGAAAGGAGGGAAAGAAGGAGGGAGGGAAAGGAGGGAGGGAAAGGAGGGAGGGAGGGAGGAAGGAAGGATGATAAACTAGAATTTACTCTTCAAGGCCTCACAGCCCTATCAATATGCATGACCAGCTCAGCATACACCAGACGGAGTGCCAGCACTGTATGCATTCTTAATATGGTAGATCAAGGAAGAACCATTTTGACCAAGAGTATTTTATAACTTTCATTACAATCTATCTAGAAGTGGAAAAATATCTTTAAGTCCACTGCAGTGTAGCAGATCACTCAATCAATCTGGGCTTGCATTTTTGTGCTGAGATTTACTTCTCTAGATTTAGATCTGTCTGTTGTTATTCTATCCACTACACTTAGATATTTTAGGCATACAAAGGTACATATTCTCTTCTTTCCAAATGTTTGATGATGTGTCTTTAGAGAAAATGACTGAAATTAAAGAGCTGCTGCAAGCAAACTGGAAAATATTTCCTAATCCTTCCTACCTTTTTACCAAAAAATCTTTTTCCTTTATTTTCATTTTTCTTGGAAGAAAAAATGATAAGCAGAAATTAAAATGAGTATATTAATTGTTTCTAAAACCAGCTAATGACTGGGTGGAAGCTTGCAGATAACTGAAAATTTGTTTCTTAGAGAAATGTGGCTAAAAGCAAAGGGATTCTTTTAAAACTAAGCTTAAAGACTTGATATTCCAGTAGAATTTTAGTGACTCTTTAATGATCTGTGGATTGCAGATAACCCCTTTTCAGTATTTCACATTATTACAGGCATTATTCTCTTCCAGAAATTATTACCAGTCTTGTGTTCTTCCACTATAATTTAAGCTATATTAACTTCTACATGTAGACGTGAATCAGTGAAACCTTAATTATGGACTCATTTTTGCAACATGTTTTTGAGGGGGGTTTGTTTGTCTTTTTGTTTTCTGTAAATGCCATGTTATCATTTTTGATACTCCATATCATTGTGGTTTTTAATATTTATATATTGGCTTGTATTTTTAATTTAGTAATCTATAGTAACAAAAGTAATTGAATCTTGGGGCTCTTTTATTTTCCTCTAAGAATCTTTCTGAAGTAACTTGGAGGAAGATCAGTGTCTTAAGTATTATCAAACAACAGCTCAAGATCAAAACCACAAAGAAAACAGATTTTCTATAGGAATTTTTGAAGCTTAATCTTGGAAGTATTTCTTCAGTAGTTTTTCTCATCCAAAAATTATTACTGATTTATTGACAGTGTAAACCTAGAGGCTTCTAGTAAATGTAAAAACATTCTGTAAAATACTGCTTTCTTGGTATATTTGAATTAGGTGCAGGCAGTTTTTCTCTTAAGTAAACCTGATAAATTACCAAAATACTCATATGGAAAACAACTCTGTTGTGCTATTAAATAGAGACAGGAATCAAAATTTGATTAATTTTTTTTCATGACATGAACATATCAAGTGTTAGACTTAGCATACCCTTTATTTGAGGCAGTGTGACATGTACCCTGTCAAATAGTAGATGGCTAGTATGAAAAATATGTTCAGATGGAAATATTTCTCAGAATTTAACAGGTCTCCAAGAGCTTCTCCAGCATCTGCAGTCTCACGGGCTAGGCCTTGCATATTTCCACCAGTCAGATACAATTGACTCAAGGCTTCAGGTGGGACAAAAGCAGTGGGCAGTGGTACCATGCTCTAAATGTTCAAGATTGAGGCCTGGAAGTGAGAAGAAAAAGAGAAAGTAAAAGAGTTATAGTCATGTCTAAACTGTGACATGCCTGCCTAAGATGCTAGTAGTCCAGTTCTCCTGTCTTTCATACTGATATGAAATGTAAGTGACTGCACTTGAATAGAAAAACAGTGAAAAGCATGACATAGGCATCTCTTCACTGGGAGTTGGAGGCAGTAATATACGTAGAATCATAGAATGGTTTTGGTTGGAAAAGACATTTAAGATCATCAAGTCCAACCATCGAACCAGCCTTAAGTCCACCGCTAGACTATGTCCCTAAGCACAACATCTATTTGTCTTTTAAACACCTCCAGGGATGATGACTCAACCATCTCCCTGGGCAGCCTGTTCCAGTGTTTCACATCTCTTACAGTAGAGAAATTCCTCCTAATATCCAACCTAAACTTCGCCTGGCACTTGAGGCCCATTAACCCTTGTCCTATCACTAGCTACGAGGGAGAAGAGACCAACCCCCACCTCGCTACAACCTCCTTTCAGGTAGTTGTAGAGGGTGACAAGGTCTTCGCTCAGTCTCCGTTTGTCCAGACTAAACAACCCCAGCTCCCTCAGCCACTCCTCATAAGTTAGCATCCTGCTTTACCGTTCCTCTTACCTAAGAAGTCAGACAGCAAAACATATTTGAGTTTCCCATCCTAAATGATGCTGCATCCATTTGTATATGATGTGTATAACATAATGTTACATACTATATGCTTTTTGCTTTTGAACAGCAATTATCAAATATTCACTTGGAGTTTTTTCTACTGTATAGAAAGTAATTTAGCTAGCAATTTCAGTACACAGGGATAAATGTGAAAAGGCATGAGAGTGTAATCATTAATGGTGTGATTATTATTCGTGGAGCATGACAAAATGTAGCCTGTTCCAGGAGAACATACCTGCCTGAAAGGCTGAATTTCACTAGAAACCTTGGTTTCCAAAAAAAAAAGCACAAACCCAAAAACCTGTAAGAGAAAAATCAGATTTTGGAATTCAAGTCTGAATGCCCTTTTCTATAAAGTATACAGACTGCTTAAATAAGGTTACTAACCCTTTGCTGGAAAAGTCGAACATGACTTCTAATTGCCTTATCAAGATGCCTTGAACTAATCAAACCAACTGAATTTTATGAAAAAATTATTTAGTTTCAAGACTGTTTTACTATATGTAAAAAATTGTCCTTTGAAAAGATCTGTCTTATTCTTCTCACAACTCCAGAAGATTTAGGAAAAGATGAAGAAAAAAGATCATATTCACTAGGCACATTTAACTTTTTATGTGACAAAGCTACATTTATTTAGAGAGAATGGCCCAGCCACTTGACCTTTCACAGACAGACCTTGAGGTTTATAAGCCAAAGAGAACAATTAACAACTCAACTGCCTACAGTAAATTAGCAACAAATTGAATTGTTATATTCTGCATTAATATTACAGTCAATATTTCCAACTGTTTTGTTCCAACTAAAATTCTGCAATATTTACAGTATAGTCCTTTATGCCAAAAGCACTAATCAAATCTTACATGCAAAGCAGAAAATGTGAGGAAAAATATAATTTTAAAAAAATAATAAAAAAATAGAAACTCTCGGGGTAATAGTCATAATAGGGTAGTACTGCATATGATGAAATGCATTATCTGTGCCCTTGGAATATATCACGGCTATGCAAGACATTAATAACTTCATGCATGCTTCCTTATGATATACAATACATCAAATAAATCAAAATGATTTTTCTGTGATAAAGCCAGCTATATTATACCTAGAGGTAGTCAATTAAGCAATAAGACATGACACCGGGTATATTGCACTAATTCATCTTGAGCTCAGTCATGAAAGGTGTTGAGTTATCTCTCTCAAGCTTTTTCCCACCAACTCCCAGGACTTTAAGTGAAAGTGGAAGCTATTCAGTACCTCACAGCATTAAGCCCCCAGTAATTTTCATTTTGATCTGATGTATTCTTAGAGGATTTTTCCAGGTACTTAGGAAACAGCTTCCATTAAGTGCCTGGTTTTGAGTGCAAAATTATGAACTACATTCAAAACATTAATCACTCATCTATATGTCTGGCTTGAGTTAGAACTATATATTTCACAAGAATAAATAAAGTTAAAAATATGAGGTATGTATGCCTGCTTCTGTAGTTTATACCATGTGCTAACCAATCCAAACCTCATATACCTGAGCTCCTTGACCATAGCTTGGATGCTGGTAGAAAAAACTTCATGAAGGGAATTAAGTTTTCCCAAAATCCCTAAATATCATTTGTCTATTCAGTTCCTTCTCACTATTGATAACCTTTTCTACAAATGGCCTAACAAATCAGACTGGAGAAAACTTATGGGAGGGACCAGAACACTAAAGAAAGTATTTCTTGCTATTGTATTATGCAAATTTTAAATACAACATTCTCATTATCAGACTAAGAGAAACTTACAGTAGTTAACCACAAAGAAGACATAGAGGTAGGAAGGAATCCTTATTTAGGAAAATCACTATATGCTTACTTTAAAGTGTGTGCATAAGTGTCAGTAAATATTTAAAGGAAGATCACTGTAAGTGAAAAAGTAAACGTCACCTGTGGATTATATAACAGTATGTATTCTTGTAACTCTTTTTAAGAGAATAATGTGATATATATCTCATAGTCCAAGCCCAGAGAAGAGAAGACTGACAATTCAAAATCTGTAAAAATCATCTGTATTGATTACATACTAAATTAAAATAGTCACATACATATTAAGCCTGTTTTCATAGTGATTGCCTCTGAGGCAATCACTATGAAAAAAGTGTAGATAAAGGAATTAGATTCTCATGCACAAGCATGTTTTGGCTATGTTCACGACTTCTTAAGGGGGTTTAGAATTCTAAAGAAACTGATCTAATCATTAAAATTTTCAATTCTCTGCATAAATTAAAGGTGTTGTAAAGAAGTGTTTGGGTATCTCCTCCAAAGATGCCATGAAAAATCCCATCATCAATATGCTAGGTGTAATTTTATGCTCAGTTTATGAAGTCAATTAAAAAGCTTTTAGTAGAAAAAAAAATATAATTATAGAACTCTGGAGTAAATTTGCCAAAATAATAATGAATTTGCATGTTGTGAAGACATGCCTTGCGATACCACATAAGATAGTGTTAATTGCCATAAGTAACCCTTATTTTGTAGGCAGAGAAACTCTGTTCCAGCCATTTAAATGTTGCCCATTTAAAAAGGAAATACAGCCCTAGTCCCCATGCTACCTAAATTTTTGCAGCAAGTGAGGATATGTAGTATAAAAAGAGAATTACAAGTTCATTAGGCAATACTACCTTTACATCTCAAAGATCAAATAGTTGTAAGACAGAGCTGCAGGCCATTCCAGCATTGCTATTTTGCTTCTCTCCAGGCCCTGTAAGATCTTATTTTCTTTTAGTCCTCTAGTCTACTGATAAAAAGATAAATCTCTTGTCACTGTCCTTTTTCGTACAAAAAATAAAAAAATTTCTAGTGCCACCTATTGGCACAATATGAAAAAATCTAACAAGCAAATTGGCTCACCACATGTAAGATAGGAAGTGGAAAATATACCTTGTGGAGTATCAGAGGAGGAAATACATCTGTTCACCATGATTTTTTCAAATTTTGAAGTATTTTTTTTTAAAAGAAGTATTTTAAATATTTATAAAAGAAAACCAGTCTTGAGCCAGTGAGTGTTTAGCAGGAACATAAATCCTCTCCTGCTTCACAAGGTATTTAAGAAATAAAACTGGAGATCAAAATTAAGTCTGTTCATAAGTTCAGTTGAATTAGGCTAACATAAAACCAGCATAGTTGTTGATAAAAATGATGAGAGAAGGAGGAAAAGTCCTCAGGAATTATCGGTGCAGGATAATCAGTAGCAAGACAATGAAAAGTAATAATCTGTTGTATGCAGTTTATTATCTGCTTTTTTGATATTTTGCTGTAGGATGCTTCCCTGACTATTACAAAGTAGCCAACAAAATTAAAAACAGTTGCAGAAATTAGGCAATCATTAGTACCTTGCAAAGGTTTCATCACTCCAAACGATTGCTGTATAGCCTTTAAGATTCTAGTCATAATGGCTATTTCTTTTTGCTTTACATTCAAAGCAAACACAGTGCCTTCTGAGGGCAATTCATCTCATCAGTCACAAACACCTTATCTATGGATGGAAGGAATTACCTTCTCGAGATAACTATCTTTCTTCATTGACCACAGAAGAAGACTAGATTACTAGCTTGAACTAGACATGTAACTTTGAGATAGCTAATGGTAGATAAATCCCACAGCTGAGATAAAGGTATGAGATTAAAATTAAATAACCACAAAACAACAAAAACCAAACATACCAAAATCAAAACACACCACCTTCATTAAATAAGGTATATAAGTATATGTCTAGGTTCAAGAATGGGAACAGAGCTACCACAGTCAATGGAACTGTTCATTAAAGACTTTGGAAAGGAAAAGGAAATATTATTGACAGCAAGTTTCAAATTATTTTCATTTAACAAAGTTCAAATTGGGCTAATTTTCATTTTCCTGAAAGTATTCATGACACGTTAATCAATGTATGTATAAGCAGCTATTAAATTATTTACTGAAGACTGTTCTAAGTAAAAAATAAACAAACAATAAAACCAAAACCAACAATTTCATCAATCATTTTAAAAAATCCTTTACTTTGATTTCTACAAATATTGATTAATTTTTTAGGTAAAATTCATTATGAACAATGTATCTGAAAAAAATTGATGCTTGTATGGGACATCTTTATTTGGAACTAAAGTCAGAATGTAATGGAGGAAATTCTAATATGAGATACCTGAGTGATCCATACTGTTTATACTCTTGAAATTCAACACTAGTGATTAATTTTACTGAATCAGGATCCAAACCTAAGGGAACTCATATCTGGAAAAAAGCCCAATGGTAAAGCCAATTTGTAAGTATTTCATCCACTCAATGCAGGAAGGACAAATGAGAACTCACACAGTGTGTTAGCAGTTTAAATTCTTCTTTCAATTTTTCATCCTACATTTTATAAACCAGCTTTGTCCTTTGATTCTCATTGAAATTTACCTGGTTGCCTGCTCTTGAAATACAATTAATCTTTTGGTTATTTAAAATGTCAGTGCCAGAAAAATAGCAAATGAAAAGGCATTACCACAGCGGAAAACTCATAACAGAGAACATGAACTAACAGAAACCCCCAGGATGATGGTGGAGAATGTGGACTAGAAAGACAAAGTGGAAAAGCAGAGAACAAGAAGCAGACTGGTAGAAAGAAGCAGGTCTGGAGAATAGCACTGGCTTTTCTCCCACTAAAGTCAGTGGGGAAAGTCCTATTGACTTAAAAAGGAAAAGATCTGGCCATCTTTACAGTGTAAGTTTATTCTGCTGTCGAGTTGGTATTCATGCTTCTGTTTAAGTCTTAAGTCCATGACGTAGAGTTCCCTTCATTTTATTTAGTGTTTCCCTCTCCTCTGCATTCCTCTTCGTTTCTTTTTCTCCTCATGTACTATGCTATGCTGAATTCAGTTACACTGGTGCTGGTATATTTGATTAAAGGATAGTTGTCTGAGTTATTTGAAGTTGTGCTAGGAGAAAGACTTCATCGTTCAAGGGTTATTATTACTCTGTCTCACGCTCTATTTCTCTCTTTCTCTCCTAAGGTACTGCAGTGTCTATAATGAAGTGAATCCAAATGACTACTTTGAGGCTGGCAAAGAACCTGACATGCACACAAAATATTCTTTTAACATTGGTCTGAACTAATCATCCAAAGGGATTTTCTATTTCATTTATGGGATTTGATTCTCCTATGTTTTTTCTCTTAATGTGATTGTACTGATGCAAAATCAGAAGCACTCGTATAAAGGCTGGCATGTTTTCAGCCTGCAGGACTTCATAAAAAAATTCCAGAGAAGCTGAACTAGCCTGTGGGTAGCAATGGGGACGGTTTGATGGAGTAATAGCAACATGAAAGGTATTAGCATCTGTAGGGCAGATTTGCACCCCTGTCCCTTTTTCCACTACACAAATGCAATAGGGTGTGGGCTTCCCTCAGTGGATGTAAAGGAGGTGCGGCTATATGGCTGCTTGCCACTTAAGTTTCTGTTTCCCTTATACTGATTCACTCTTACAAGGAATAGGTAGATTAAAATCTCTGCTATGAAGTACTAAATCAGATTATGATATTTTGTCAGTAAAAGAAAGCTTAGGGATAAATTCACACAATTTAAGGTTTCACTATAAGCTGTGAAACTCAGAATGACAGTTAGAGTTTTCCTCTTTATTGTTTTTTTAACAAATCCCCCAAAAGAGTGAAGCTAGCAGAGAAGCCTGAGCAGTGCTATCAGCAGATCCTGAAAATATTTCTTCCAGAATGAACTGTTTTTTTCCTGCTATGTTGTGATTGGTATTTTCTCTGACCTCCAGCACTTGTCTCTCAGTATTTCCATCGGCCTTCCTCATTCTTCTTCCTTAATATTTTTTCTTCTTTAATTTTACCTTATTTTGTCCTCTCCCTGTCTCTTACCATGTCTTTACAACTAAATGCTTTAAAATGAACACATTTCCAACAAATTCAGAAAGTAACATGATGTTATTTCAAGCGACATTAGCCCCCATTTTGTATCTTTTGACTTTATTTCCCCCTCCATGTGACCATTTATAAGGTAAGCTTCAGGGCAGGAGCAATGACAATGCTTCTGTGTTGGATCACGAGCATGGACTTGGGCATGCTTTTGAAATCAAACTGTGACTATTAATTCTGGGTAGAATTATGTCTATATCAGAGGAAAGGCTTTTCAGCTATCCTTTACCTGCAGTTTTGAGTGTGTAACCATAACATGAGTGGTCTTAATGTAAGGAAGATAGGAATGGTACAACCCTCAGCTTGGGATGTTGCTAAAACCGTTAGCTTAAGCCACCTTCATCCTGCAGGCAATAGTGTAAGTACACTACCACTAGAGGACATTTGCCGTGTCAGTAAAAGTACAAAATAACATAACCACGGATCTTGGCATAGAACAACTGGGACCTAGCCTAAAAGGGTCGAAATGTTGGTTAGCCTCTTCATGGCAACAGAAAGAAGAAGCATTAAGCAATAATAATGTAAGGTTAACTGTCATGATATTTTTGGGTGATCAATTCTAAACTTTGTTCAAACCACATTTCTTTCCCACTGAAGATGTAGTACAATATATAAGCATAATCCTAGCATAAAGCTTAGCACAGGGCTATCCACATCTAATTCCTCTGCTTTCATCTAATTTCACTGGTTTTCAATGTGTTCTAAAGGCAGGGTTAAAGACAAATTTTTATATGTTTGAAGGTACACATATGGAAATATATGCCATGGTATAAACTATATGAGAGAAGACTGGTGAGTAGTGGCTTCACATTGTTATAAATGGGTCTGTTTAACTGAGCCATCAGTGAAAATTCACATCTCAGAAGAATAAAAGAGGTTTTTGTATTGCTCCAATAAAGAGCATTGACCTAAGAAAAAATATTCCCAGTATGAACAACCTACTTTGGACACATAGACTAAGAATACTTTACTTCTGATCTAAAAGCAAAGAAGAATTTTCCTTCACTCCTTTCTCTGTCTCCAATAAACATCATAGTAATTCATTCTATGGGCTTTTTACTAGACTAAATACAGTTCAGAAAGTTCCAGAAGAGCTCTAACAGTGGAGATGTCATCTGAGAGGACAATTAAGTCCTAGGCAATTTCATTTTTGCAATCGATGTCCACTCTGAGTGCGGACATCTAGATTTGTGGCACCTCACCAAGGTTAGAATTATAGGCACTTTGCAGAGTTCACTTCTAGATTCTCCTTCGATCGTAAAGCTCGAAGACAATGCTAATGACAGGTGTAGCTCTAAAACCAGGTCAAGACTAGGTCTCTGTAATGCAAAGACAGAGTTCACACATACTAAGTGGAGAAAGAACATTAGTGTGCTTTCAAATAGTACCCAACATTTTTCAGACTTTCTAGTAGTTTTCCCAATGGATGTTGAGTTCAATTGATTTTACATACATCAGCATATTAGTGGCACCCTACCTTTCCCCTCTTATAAAGAGACACACTCTGCTACACCAACTTTCAGCCTATCAAATTACAAACTATCCCTTTTTTAAAAAAATTGCATTTCAAAAACATCAAAAGACAAAAATCCTGTGGGAAAATTATGCCCCGTTCCATATCTCCTTTTGTCACTAAATAGAACCTTAAACCTCTTCAATGCTTTTTTAAGGAGCTTTGCTTCTCAGATGCATTAACCCACCCACTTCCTCTCCATATCCTATTGTCATCCCTTTGAGGTTTATTTCCCTGTTTTTCCCTTTCAAATGCTAGCATTTGTAAAAAGGGTCTTTCAAAGACATTGTGCTCAAGCCTTGATGGCAAAGGGTCTTCTCATCGATACAACGGCCCACGCTTCTTTCACTCTTTTTGAAAAGGAATCTAAAAAATAACATTAAGCTGCTAGAATGGACTTTGTTTTAAAGTGGCTTCTTTGTTTCCCTCCACTGGTTTAAAAGAACCAATGTTTTCCAGGGAAAGGATTCCTCCCACTGAAGTTAACACTAATTCTGCCGTTAAAACAGGTGGCAGTAGAAGTTGGTCTAGAGTGGTTTGTACAGTTCAAGGATGTATTGTGTAACTATATAGCCCAAGAAAGGTCTATTCAAAACTTCATGGAAACGATAGGAAAATATTGATTTTTTAATTATTTTTTTTTTACAATATAAAAATGGAAATAATTATTTGCCTATATAGCACTTGCCCATTTCTTTAGTGTATGTAGCCAGGTCAGGCATTTCATAGGCTGGATTTGCAGCTTGGGTAAAGCAGTGTAAATCAAGAGCAATTCCATTACAGACAATTTAGTTAATATACCAGTATAAGCTCAGAAGTGTGTGAAGATTGAACACCTGTAATTACATTTGTTTCCAGAACAGACAGAGCATCATCATCATTATGTAAAAGGACATTGATCAATAAATTAGTACCAAATGAAACATTGCACAGAAAAGATACCTACAAGATATCATCTCTGTAGATTTGGTTTTTTAAAAAATTTCTTTAAGCTTTGCCTTATAAATCTGAAATCTCAAAACTACTCATAACTGGCACAATCGGACATGATGAGATCCCCAGTTAATAAAAAAAGGAAAAGCTAAGAAAATACATACAGGTTAATAATTGAGTGAAAATGCAAAAAATTTGAACTTTGTTTTGGTTTTATTTTTCATTTATTTTTAAAATCTTTATATATTCTTACTATTCAAAAATTCTTTCAAGAAGGTAGTTTTGATGTTTCAGATAGGATTTGTATGCACTTTGGGTGGATTTATCACCATTTTCAGATTCCTTGAAAGTTACCCCCAGTGGATTTGAGCATGCAAGGTCAAAATAAATGTCTCAGAATTGTCTGCCTATGAAGACAGTAAATAATAAAAAGTGAACACTGAAATAGCATTCTGTTCTTAACTGTTATTGAAACAGATATGGATAGGTAATTAACCAGGGAGCACCAAATTATTCTGTGAAAAATGTTTAACTCTAACAAATCTAATTTCTAGTTTAAGTGAGAAAGAGAATCAGGACTTTTTTTTTTAATCTAGAGAATAATATTTTTTTCTGTTAATTATGAGATAGAAGTAATTAATACTTTTTTTTTTCTGCTTTTAACCTTTATGTATTTGAAATCTGATAGCAAGCTCATTAGTTCCCAACAACATCCTAACAAGGAAACCAATGGAATAACAAATTAGTGAGATTTATCTCAAACTAATTAAATAATAAGAAATATTATCCTTGCTTAATAAGACTTTTACAAGAATCTCTACTTCATTTCTGCAATAAACTTCAACAAGACTAGCTGAGTTTTTAATCCTAGCATTTGGTTACCTTTGATTACTGACTGGTGAATAATTTGAATCTTCCATTTTTAAGAGACTTCCTCCTCTTAAGTATTCCCTCGCTTTAGATTTTCAGTACATAGTTGTTGCAATTGTATATTACCCTTTCCAGATCTTAGTTCACAAGTTCTCATTCTCATTCAGGTGTTTTAGATGACTGCTTCATATTTAATCAATTTACTTTATGAAAACAGAAAATAGATTTTATCCTTGTCGCCTTCCAGATTAAGTGATAAAACTAAGAGAGAAACTTTTGGATTAAGGGATAAATTAAGGAACAGTTACCTGGGCAATGAGATTAGCAAGCTAGCAAAATATGTGAATTTACTAGCTTTGGTTCTTGGACTTATTTCAGGACTAAAGGTGAATAGGTCAAAGGACGGGAAATATTATCTTTGTGTTTTCTTAACCCCTGGATTTATTAGAAAGATAACCTGCCATTGGAGAAAATTTAACTTAACATCATGACATTCTAATTTGCACCATCTGTTGATAATTGCTATTTCCCTAACATGTCAGACGTGAAACGCTGAGAGCACAGAACAAAGATGGATACGCTTGGTGCATGTCAATCAGTTTTCTTTGCAACAGGGGAGATCTACAGCAGCTGAAAAAGAACTTTGGGAGCCATAACAGAAACAACAGCATGAACTACTAAATTGTCACAAAACTTAAACTGGAGAAAGGAATGTTTGTCCCTATACTTCATAATGGCAGTCACAGAGCATCTCTGCAGTTTTCATAAGGGTGACATATTACAGAATTCAGCATATGAAAACAGAATATGTTGTTTCTTATTCCTGAAGATATTTACCTGAGTCCACAAGTTTAAACCTTCTTGAGAAAAACATGCCTGGATAGCTAAGCAGCTCTTCTTGGATCAATGTGACTGGAATTGATGCTGTTTACATTTTAGCTATTTGTAAGGCCTCTCTACTACCAATTTTTGTTGTTAAACAGCTGGAGCCAGATGAATAAGTCAGGTGAATAAAAATAAGCAAATTTTAAGTACAAGAACAATATGAGGTTCACTGTAAATTAAGCTATATTAGATTTCTCCATAATTTTTTCTCTGGCTGTGAACAGACATTGAAAAGGGCGGTAATTCGAGATGTTATGTTCCCTCAGATGGAGGGTACAGACTAGAAGTCCAGTGAATGGACTAACTTCTATGAGCACTTCCTAATCTATTTCAAACATAAATCATCTAGGTTAGTCTGAAGGATTTAAATAAGAAGCACTCACATAGTTCTTGCCATTGTTACAGTTGAGAGGATAGGACCTATGACTAGTGGGCACTGAGGAGCAGATTTGGACCCTTCTACCTGTAAGAACAAGCATTAATCTGCTCTTTGTTCAGCATAATCCTATATTCTCAGTAGCAGGAGCAGCTACTATGACTGCTAATGCTAGCTGTTTAAAAAAAAAAAGTTTCACTTTTAAAGAACATTTTTGCCATCCAGAATTTTTGGCACTTTCTAAAGGAACTCAAATTCAGTAATTGGAATAGGTCTTCATTATGCCTGTGGCTTTTTGTATTCAAGAAAAGAGGCATATTAGACTTAAAAGGAAGGAAATTTACAAAATCTGCATGCTTTAAAAAAAAAAGAACTCTCTGGATCTTTCTTATTCCCTAGTGTTTATGTATGTAAATGGTTTTATTTCTATGTATGAACATACATAAATACTATAACTATATCACAGAGAATTAGACTGATTATATGGATACAGAAATAAAAACAGACTTAGTTGCCAAAGTTGCTTTTATATTTCTATATGATCAATACAACATATAAAAAAAAGATCTTGACACTGCAGCTGTAGCTGCTTTGATAGCTCTTAATCTGGGAGTGGAGCTCTGGTTTAGAAAATTTTACAACTAAAAAATCATTTAAATGCAGCAAGAGCTATGTAAACTAAAGGAAAATAATCATGTTAACAGCTTAAAAGAGTCTTGTACCAGGAAAGATATTAAAACTTTCCTCATATCTGAAGATAGGGAACGTGAAATCAACTACACACAGTTGAAGGTGAAGGAAAATATATTCTTTCTGTTTACTTACCCTTGGTAGAGTTTAAAGATGAAAGAGTTTTTGTTGGAATTTAGATTATTTAAATCTGTTTGTTCTGCTGCTGCTCTTTTTATAGCATCTGTAACATTAGCTTCTGCTCAGCTAACTGTTTGCTAATGGGCAATAGACCACCAGCTAATTTCAGAAAGAACAAAAGCAGAAATTGTACAATCAATATTCAGACAGAGATGTACTGATTCTGAATTTTATGTTCCTGCTATTAACTAAAGCAACTACACAACATATGCAGCCAGACCACCTTAATTGTGATAATCTCACAAGTTAACGAGGAGTGAGTTTGTTCCATATTTACAAAAAAGATTTTCAACAAAATGTTATTATACTCTTCAAATTACTATAAGTATATTGTATTATAGTATATGGACACTCTTTTCTCTTAATCTCATAAAAAATGAATCAGTAAGTAGGAATTAAATTTCAGGCCTTACTAAGTTTATGGTCCTAGTACAGATTTTGTCAAAGTAATCTGTTCCTTGTACCAAATAACAGGTATTTTTCCTATTAAAAAATCTCATTATTTCATTCGATTTCTATCCCTTTCTTCTTTCTGAAAACAACAGTGTCTACTTCACCAGACAGTCATCAAATCAACATGATTCTTGAGATGGTTTTTGGTACATAATTACAATATAGACTGTTTGGTCATGGCACAAACACACACAAACTGACAATTCATTGTTTATTTGTTGTTCAATTCACATTATAAATAAAGATAAATGAAAAGTCTGTTTGTTACTAAGGTTCTCTCTTTTGAAAGGTCAACTGCTGATAAATTACAAGAAGCAAACAGTGAAAACAATTACTCTATAGCATTCAGGAACTTGAATGGAAATAGGATCTGGATTTTATTTAAACCAAAGGGGCAAAATTATCTGGATCACATAACCCAAAGGAGTAAGAGGATGAATACATCAGTTTTCTAGAGCTAACTGGGTAAAAAAGTGTCAAAAAATATTGTAATTAAAAGAGATCAAATAGAAACAGAAAAAGGAATATATAGGGATAAACTAAAAAAAAATATAATTAAATTAAAAAAGGAGAAATTGGGAAGGTTTATACTTCTATACTCCCTTCATATTGTTTGTGAGTCAAGCCGTAAGAAGTTGCTTCCATCATATAAATGAAAGAGATTAAGGACAGAAGAATCAGGAGTAATATGCAATAAGAATAGGAAAATATCTATTTAAATGAATACTTTCCTCATTTTTCTATGAAACTGATGATGCTGAACATGAAGACAAAGGTAAGGTGATGAGTGAATGAACAGAGGTTCAGAAGTGAAAATTACTTCAACTGAGGTAAATGCAAAATATAAAGATCTCAAAGTGCTCAAATCAGAGGAACCAAATCATTTTTATTTCAGAACTTGGAGCAAAATGGAACACATAATTTCAGACTTCACAGCCAGAATTTACAATAATTTTTTATTTCCTGAGTTGTTTCATATTAATGGAGAACAGAAGATAAAGTATGAAAAGGAGAGCAGAGTGACAACCCATTAGTCTGATAAATAATAATATGCAAGGCTTCTTCTGAAAGACATTTTGAAAGAAAGAATAAGATCAGTCTAACCTGATAGAATTCATTGAAAAATAATTGATTTTCTAGACAGGGAAAGAAAAAAATCTAATCAATCTGATACCACACAGGAATTGTTAGTCAAGAAAAGGAGAAAAAAGGAATTAATCTGGGAATTATAAAGTGAGGAAAGGAATAAAGGAGGGGTGACAATAGGAGGAAAGAACTCAGGTAGAAGGAGGCTGCCACTGCAGATCCTCAGTGATTGGTCTCTTGAGTGGTTTCATTAATATTTTCTGTAATAACCTTGAAAGAAATATGATACTGAGTTAACTGAAATATGTAACTTGTTAGGAAAATTGGGATATCACACAGACTGAATTGGATGACCCTGAGTACTACAAAATTAGGAACAGAATGAAATTCAATAGTATGAAATATATGGTCATGCATTTAGGAAGTAATAAAAACATTTTTTTCAGTAAATCAGGAATTCATCATTTCGAAATGACTGAGGAAAAGAATTTCTCTCTACATATCATAGACAACTATGTACCATCAAGATAATATTACCATGAAAAAGACAAATGTGATCTTACAAATCTTACATTTGAAGCATTTTCAGAGGAGACAGTCAGGAATCATTGATATTGCACAAGGCCAAGGTAAAGTGTCAACAAAAATACCGTATATAATTTTGATCACCTACAATCAAGAAAAGATGCATTCAGGCTGGAATAGGTTGGAGAAAGGGACTTAAAACCAGGATAAAGCCTTCTTACAAAAAGAAAAAAAAATATTGTTTGGTAGTTTAGACATAGAAAAGAAGGGCAAGAAGGACTGAAATTATATACAAGGAGTGAACACCAGGATAAAAAGCCAAAACTGTTCAAGTAAAGCAATAACGTTGACACCGGATTAAAAAAAAAACAACCCAACATACTGCTAGTTGGGTTATGAATAAATGTGAGCATGAAAGGAGAATAAGACTTCTGTCATAAGAAAAATGATGTATCTACAGGAAAAGCAAAGAAAAAAAATCTGACCAATTTTTAAAGTGGAACTTCTTTAACTTGTTAAAAGTATTAGGTGATACAGATATTTGCAATATCAGGAGTTGTAATACATTAAAAAATTAATTTCATCCTAGTCCTATGTTCCTAAGTATTTGCTGACTTATCAGTAAGACAGACTTATCACAGGCCAATGTAAATCAAAATTACAGATTTCAGCCTTTTGTCATTCTGCTAGAGAAAATCCTTAATCAGCAGCAGCAGTACACGTATACAACTTCTTGTTGAATTATATTTAGACCATCAATTCAGTAGTGAAATCGGAAGTCTTTGTTGTGTTAGTACATTTCCAATTTTTATTTTATATCATTTTTCTAAAGTAAAGGTTTTATTTTTCTGAAATCGGTTCTGTTTTGCTACTGTATTTTTCATTCACCTTCCAATTTTTAAAAGGTAGGTTTATAGGGTAGGTTAGTAACTGGCAAGACTGCAGGTGTGAAGAGTCTGTCACAACATAGTGTTTCAGGACTTTCCAGGGACTCCAGTTAGAGCTGTGTATGACCCATTGGGAAGGTAGGAACCATCTGTTTCTAATGGGATAAAGCTTCTGTTTCTAACCCTGCAAGGCTGCAAGATATTGAATTTACAGTCTGTCTTACATTTAAAGGCAGAATTCATTTGGAAAGGAAGTTTGGGAGAAAGAAGGAAGCAATTCTCTGGCAGTTATTGCTTGAAATGACTCTTAGCTTGAAAATTACAGAAATAATCCATGAAGAAACGGCACAATGCAGGAGAGACTAAAACGTTGCATTAACTTAATTTATCACAGTGCTCCCAGATTAGGATATAGTTAAACTCATGACATGGTTATCATTCATAGAGCTGATTAAACAGTCCATTCACAGAAAAAAGCTGATTTCAGACTTTGCCAGTTCATAAGAATAGTGTGACAAAATATTCAGGTATCCAAGTATCCGTAGGTAAAATTTTCTAAGAAAAAAGCTGAATGTGTAAAAACACTAGGCTTCCTACTAAGTGTTATTGACTGGAGAATGAAATTAAGCAAGGCAAAGCAAAAAGGTAAAGCAAAACAATGCCAAATGCTATTCCCCTCTACTGATACTTCACTATAAACTGAAGAGAAATCCAACTACCTAATAGCAGTGATTACGTAGTTCCTCTCCAGAAATGTAGAATCCTTGAATGGAGAGGCTACACAGATACGTAAATTCCCTGCACCCTCAGCAGTGTGAGAAGATGTCTCTGAAGGCTTGGAGAGTGATATACTGTGTGCTTCTCTTTAGATTCTGCCGCAGGGGAGAGAGCTCTTACTGGCAGTATCCTACATATTGCCAATACTCTATACTGGCAGTATATAGGACAGAGGTGTCTCCTTCCATCATGTCATCCTGAAATTAGAATTTAACTCTTCTTACGTCTTCGCCTGAGAATTCAGGACAAATGGGAAACATGAATTGTCAACTTTTGGGATTCACCCCGCTCACAGCTGCCCTTGCCAGACTGCTGGCCACTCTTTATACTGAAAGTTAGCAGCTAGGGCAGCCTTGGGAATGAAGCAGGATACCAGACTCAGAGTAAGAACAACAATTTCATTCTTAAAATAGAAAGCTATCTTTCTTACCAGATAAAAGTCACTCTTTCTTTCCTCTTGCCTGTGACTCTTAACTGCTTGATGGTAAAGAAGCTGAGTGTGGTTAAACTCCACAGGCCTGTTTGTCTGGATACTCTGCCAGCATGTAAGTGTTCAGTCGTCTCTCAATGAGCAGCCTAGGACCTAGAATAGGGTTCTTGCACTAGTTTAGAACAACCCTCTATAGAAAAAATTATATTAAATTCCAATTAACAGCCAGTATGCCAGAGGATGTTAATTATAGTCCTTTAATCTGTGTTTGTCAAGCTTCTCTAAAGACTTTGACAGAGTTCAGGTGACTATATGCACTGCCCAGTGTGCATGCAAGTAAAATTAAGCATCCATAGGGCTTTAAGAATGAAAACACCCAATTTAAATGCCTTAGTAATTAGACTACTTCCAAAAGTACGTAAGTGTTGGATTTCTTTTAGGGACTTTGATGGGGTTTAGGCACAATGTATGTCACCTTGAATTCCTAGACTTGGATTTTCACAATAACTGCAAGGATGCACTCTAATAATGGATTTTAAAAGTAAATTGATAGGCTGTCTGTTACTAGCAAAGTCCCTGTAAATAGGCATTATTATCTGTAGAGAGAATGGGCTTTCCTTAAACTCCATTTTTTGTTTTATTAAGACAGATATAAGATTGGATGTTTGTACTTGTGAGCACATACATGTGAATAATATGATTTTATGATGTAAGTTTAAGAGCCAGATAACCTATATAATTTATTTACTATGCAATTCAGAGCAATCCACTTTAATAACTTCTATTTTTAAATACAAGGCAACTAGGGATGGATTAATGAGGCCTCATATTATGAAAAGAAAAGTAACGATACATGTGGAGATAATAGTTCACAACACAAGCCAGCAGGGGACTATTTTCTGTTACAAGCCCAAGTTCTGTAAAGGTTCAATGATGCAACTGAATGTATTATTTTATTAGCACATAGTTACAGTTTTTAGAACTATGGAAGTTCTTTATTTTTTACAAGATATGATTGGCAGAAAGCTCACCCAAACACATCTGCTGAAACCCTTGAGATAATCAACTTTCCCAAACGTCAAAACAATAATATGTGAGGTTATAAGAAGAGCAACAACATGGTCAGAAAATGGAATTCCTTCACCAAATGAAATTAAAAGGGCCTATTCTAGCTAGGACCCAACCCTGTAAAGAGTTCATATTCCTATCTTTAACTGTGTGAATAGTCATATTGATTTCATATTCAAAAATCTTCACAGGATTAAGGTTTAAATTGGGGTCAGATGTCTCTGGTGACTTCTGTTGCCCTTCTTGAACTCCATGGCACTACTCACATGCTCAAAATTAAATGTTTACAAGGTCAGAGTCTCAGTCTGGAAATAGCAAAAGTAAAAGCAGATATGATAGAGAAGAAATTTTGTATGCTATAATGATAAAAAACGCTAAAAGATTTCTTTGTATCCAAGCTATGAAGATGCTTAGACTGAGTTGTACAAAAACTCTTGGTGAATGGTCCCTTCTGAACGTATTTCCTGATACCAGTTTGGATTCCTTCTCATGGGATGTAGAAAAGTAAAATGGAATAGAGATTTGTATTCTAGTCTTCAGGATTACAGCTGCATAATAAGGTTAGTGACTACAAATTGTATACAGTGGATGCAGATGTATACCTTTCACATGTCTCGTGAAACCAGGGCACCTGAAAGAGGACACAAAGCCAAATGAATGTGGCTATTGCTCTGTGGCAGCCTGGGCTACTCTTATTGCTGGTCTTGTACTTTCTTCACTGTTGAGTAGGATTTTGAGCTTCTTCCTTGCCCCAGCTTTGGTATTACCATACCACTGGCTTTACTAAGGTACTTCAGTGCACCGATCTGTCATTTTTATTGTCCAATTTTCTGTAGATATACTGAGCTGAGGCTCTTAAAGAAAGTGTCCGAGTGTCATTCAAAAGGAAATCATAGCAATATCTAGCCTTGGGGAAGAAAAAGGAGGACAACAGTCCAGTTATAAGCTTACAGCCTCATGGATTTGTTTAAGAGTTTTTTTTACTAGAAACTCCTAAAAGATATACTACTCCAAAGACAGTGCTAGTCAATGACTGTTCAGTTTTCAGAAGTTCAATATTTAAATCTGTAATACTGAGAAGTGCCTAACTGGAAAGTCACAGGTCTTGAATTTAGCATTAATAGCATTTAGCATTAGATTGGTGACTTTAAAATAAATAAATTTAGAGTTAAATGTATATTTTTTCACTGTTTCACCATTTCTGGATTATTTACATGTTCCCTTGAGAAGGCAGTCATCCCATTTCCAGTTGAGCACTCTAACTGGCAGGCTGTCAAACTGTTCTACTCTCCCTCTGACCCTGTAGATATTCAGTTATTTCCTGGAAAGGCAGAAGAGGCTGAGAAAGAGGTGCCCCATCCTGGAACACCTCACCAGTGGCAGCCCCCAGGTAGGTGTGAGTTCAGCCAGAAGAAGAGTCAAAGCTTAGCTCCCTCACATCTCACCAGCCATTGAATTGTCCCTTTAAAGATACAGCAGCTTTGTCTTTCTTACAGACTGTCTACACCATGAATCCACCTAGTTAAAATAGTTTTGGAAATATCTAATATTAATCAATCTGGGATTTAGGCAGGATCTTGGCACCTCACTGTTTAATGCTAACAGAATTAAACTGCCACGTGTGCCAGGATTAAGTGCCTAAGAGATCTCACTAATGGGAATTTAGGTGCCCAAGGGCTTTAACCTTGGCACCTACAGTTAGTCATGAGTTAGAAGGTTGTGAAATCCAGTGGTGCCATGAACAAAGGTGTGCTATATTGATCAGGTATGAAATTGTTCTATCATGCATCACAGCTTCATCTGGAGAGTTTCCCCTCCTCTCAGGAATATAATCAGTAGAACACAATATTACATCCTATTTTCTAGGCAAATTATATTTAATAATCAAATAGAAATTACAGGTGTGACTAAATGTAGTCTGAAATTTTCTTTAGCTTGTATAAATACAAGAACTACTTTAATGTCTCAGACTGTAAAACAACCACTGATTATTAGCTATAGAGTGATTTTTTGAGTGTGTGTGTTGCAATGCATGTTCATTAGTGGTTATTTTCTCTTCCCCTGAGCAGCTTTATTGAAGGTTCTTCTATGTTTCTTCTGTTACCTTTTTGAACTCAGTATTCCCATCAGGATGCATACATCTGCATTGCTTTTCCAAGTATGTGCTAACAAAAAACTGACATAGAAATTGTAAGCTTAAAACACACATTGAGAACTAAAGGACATAATCAGCTTGCTTGAATTTTGTTAATATGCCTGTCTAATAATTTGATAGGAATTAAAATAAACTTCAAATATAAGTAATTTAGAAACACAGATTTCTGGAAATCCTATGAAATTCAATACTTAAGATATGTAAGCACTTTCAAAAATCTCACCCTGCAGATGGGATTCATCTCTCTTAGTGCAGCTATGTAAAAGCTAGCCTAGCCTAAGCAAGCTCTCTGGGCTCCTTTTGTAATCAGTAGAGAAAGACAGGCATATCCAGAAGGCAATTTTTCTCATTTCTATGTCTCCATGGAAAGGGAGGAGAAGACCAAAGAGAAGTCTAATTTTTATATGATTAACCTTAGGTGAGATAAGTCCTACATTTGACTTTCTGTGACATTCAATTCTTGTCAAGATTAACTGTATGAATATTTTTTAATTTGTTAAAGAGCAATGATCAAAACTCAAGCATGTAAAATGCACTTCTCCTTCATTCCTCAGCCCAGACTCCCACTGGTGTAGACTCTTGACACACTGGCCATTGTGCTCAATCACTCAAAAGTTTACCAGGCTTAGGAAGATAATTGTAGGAGGGGGGAGTTAATATCTCTTAGATGTTGAAAAATGCTTAGACTGACATTCTTAATTTTCCCTATTTCTTCCCAATGTATAGACAAGGTCAGAAGTGCATATAGTGCATCGGAAGATTTGAAAGTAAATAAGTTGACATTGATTTTCATTAAAGTATTACTTTCACATATAATAAAATTGCATATGTTTCCTATGATGCTAATTTTCACAGGTTTTTTAAATGCATTTTTCTCAAAATTTTCTTCTAAATTTTTCAACCCAAAGCAAAATAACAATCCAGATATATTTACCAACATCCAAAAATATTTCTAGGAACTTCTGAATTGTGTAATTGCACTGAAATATTAAAAAATAATTCTGAATTAGAATAAAAATCAGTCCTTTAACACTGAAATGGACACTGATATGGTGAAATGGATGTTTATTTCATCTTGTATAAAATATATACATGAAATTTTCTTTATTTTAAGGAAAACCTCTGTCTTATGCATGGATTATTTTTAAGCATCCTTTAAAGCATCTCTAAATATTTCTGAGCAATGTAAATACTTAGTAATAAATACTTTTTGTGTAACATAAAACACTCTCTGGCACTTTAGCTTTTTCAATGTGTATTTCCTTTGTGTTCACAGCACTGTTATTTGCATGTATGGTTATATCTGAATCTAGATGCAGCTGTGTGCAAAATTCAGCTGATGGTAGCACAAAATGTATCTTTTTTTTTCCCAGAAAATGTTGATCTTTTTTTCCAGATAAAGATGTGACAGGAGGAAGCTCAGATTTCTGTAGCAGTTTCATCAGCACAAGTCGAAAGAAGCTTGGATGGAGCCAGCGAGGTGACTTTGCATTCTGTATAGCCTAAGCAGTATATTTAGCATAGCACCGCAACTCTGGAAGACGGTCAGCTGAACCACTGGAATCAGGCAGCAGCAGCTGCAGGAATGAGAGCTGAGCAAATCTGGGGATAGAAACCAGTGCTACCTGTCTGTTTCAGCTCTGCTCATTTCGTTCATGTGGCAACCAAAGCAACTCCATCCTCACTGCTATTTTGACATGATTTTGAGCTACCTCATGCGAGCCTACACTTTTGTTATATTCATATTTCTTACTTACAGATTCATCAAAGCCTAAGCAAGACCAGACTTTGTTCCTCATAATGGAGTGTAAAATACTGATCTGGCAAAAAGCACATTTTTTTATTATTTACCAATAATTTATTTACTGTTATTGCTTTTTCCTGTCAAATCTCATCCCCTTGAGGAGTATCCTCCCCACCATTTCAGAGCTGCCTGCTTACTGCCTATCACAGACAGGCTGAAACACCTGGGTGCTCGTCCTGCACAGCTGTACACATGCCACTGCCCAGCCATCTGCAGAGTGCTCCATATGGTGACTTCTCCTGTAGAGTGGGCTGACAGGCAGCTCCATCCGAGAGGGAATGTTTATTGTATAATTAGAAAACACTGGATTAGTATTAGCTACAATAAAACCAGCATCAAAACTCAGCCCGAAACTCAACCTTTATCCCAAGTTAAAGGAGATTTAATTTACCTGTTTGTTTGTGGGTGGTTTTTTGCTTATTTTTGTAGTTTCTGTACTTTCCTCTGCCATGTGTGTGCAGAAATGCCAAAATGCCATTACAGTAGCTGTTCTTGCCATGTTTATTTCAGGTCTGCAAATGGAATATATTGAAAATTCAATTTCAGAATTCACTCTCTTGAGTTTCATTCTAGCTCAGCCTAGATAATAGGTAGGGATACAGGTGTCTGAAAAGTAAACAATGGAACAATCAATTAAATCCTGAAACATTAATAATTTGTGAAATTCTGATAGTTCAGAAAAATTTTGGTTATGAAACGATGTATTAACACTGAATCTAATAGCTTTACAAGTTGGAGGGGTCCTCCCCCTTGTCATTTTGTGTGCAGTGCAAGCTACAGTACAGTATAGAACCATGAACACCATCAGGGACACTTTGGGATATGGTGGGGAGAAAGGAACCAAGCCATTGGTGGTAAGAAGAGACTGAAAATCTCAGCTGGTGTAAACTTGCATAGATTCAGTGACTTCAAAGAAGTTATGATGATGCCTTAATTCAGATGAATTGACCATTTACATCTTACAAATGTTCATGTTTCTGAATTATATTTTTTCCTCTCTTCCTCCTCTTATTTTCTTCCTGAATTTTCACCATTGATTTACCACATAAGAATTACAATATGACCGTCTGATAGAGACAGCACTACATTTTTAACCTACCTAGTCATGGGCACAAAAAAGGTTTCTCATCAAAAGACAGCTGCAAGCAACATCTATCCCTCCTCCTCTTCTTTCTTTCCAGCTCAATTAAGAAACAACATGTTTTTCCTCTCAGAGCTTGCCTTTTATCTATTCCTCTTCTCATGTTTCTCTGTTACTTTTTCTCCTTCATGGCATATCAGTGGTGCTGAATGCTGATGAGATAATACCAAGTTTAACCCCACACAGTCCTTTTCCTAATTTCTTCAGGTACTAGAAAAATGACCTGCAATTTCTGAGGTTCCCTGCTAGCCCAGGGAGCTGTCTCACAACATCCACACTTCCTCCAAGACCAGAGAATACAGAATAATTCTTCTCCCTGATGAGCAGAAATTGGCAAACAACATACTCTGTATCAAAAGCAACTGATAGACATTGTTAAACTTTTTGATTATTCTTTTTTTATTTTCTATTTTTTTAAAAAGTGAGACTTTTTCCCAAGGCAATCACTCTTCTGTGTAAATGCTTTATATCACAGCTTTACATAGAAAAGATAAAGTCTGTATCGGAAAATTATTTTTATGAACATCACTTTTTGTTACCCACTGGGACTATATAAAATTGTCTTATGTCTGAATTTTTTTAGCTTTTGTAATATTCAAATGATGTATATTTGAAATATGGTAAATATAATGGCATATGATTTTTTCAGCAAAATGAAAAATTATAGAATTCTTTCTTAGTTATTAATACTCTAAATAATATTTTTTTGTTATTGTTCAGATTTGGTAATCATTGAATTTAACAGCTTTACTTTAGCTGTATTTATAACAAATTGAAAGCTGATCTAGTGAAAGAATTTCCTTCATTATATTGATAAGTATATTAATTTCAAAATAATGTTTTTGCTGTTATAATACATAATCTTTCTGCAGTATCTGCTATGAACTACAGGTTCCTCCATGCCACTCAGACCTACATACTGATTTGAAAAAGGCTGCTGTTGATTAAAACACATAGAAAAGCTTAATGAGACTTTTATTGTTTCTTGCAGAAGAGAGAAAAATGCTCTTCTGAGTCTTGACGATTTATTCATTTTGTAACAAGTATTCATTAGCGATTAATATGCACTAACAAAGTTTTCATGAACAGAAGGGAGGAAGGAAGAAAGGTTGGCTGGTTTGAATTATAAGGTAATATGAAACTGTGGTTTTAGTCTTCACAGAAAACTACCTGAATAGTATGGCTCCCAATTCTTCTTTTTCTCTTCCTTAATTTTCTGAGATTATTGAAACATATCTCAAGGAAAAGTATAGGTAAAACTAACAGAGAAATTTCCAAAGATAGAAAAAAGACAAACTACCATGTCAAAATGCTTCTGTTCTTGACTCTCAGAGTCTCTTGCTATCCTGCTTGGTATTATTTTCTCAAATATCTCTCCAAATATAAACATATGCAGCTTTCATTCTATACATCATAACCGACCTTGCAAGTTTGCTCTCAAGTCCACAAACCACTGAGCTCACAAGTGTATAAAACATAGAAGACTAATCTGAAATTTGTAAATTGTAAGGAAGGATTGCACTGTTGGATGTGGTGGTCATCTGAATATCCTTTAACAGCATTATCTTACCAGATAACCACCATCTTCTGGTAGAAAAGCATCCCTTTAACAAACTGTTAAAGCCTTCCAAGTTTTCTTTTTGATTATTATAGGAAACCCTCTTGGCTCTCTATAAATTGTACCATAACTTATAAAAACTTTTGCTCACAGAAAAATATGTGGACAGTATAATTTGTTAATGGGACATGCAGTCAGTTTTCAGCATCCTTTGTGGGAGCATTGGGAACACTGCTCTTGCAGAAGAGTCTCACTCGTCACAGCAGGGCTTATTGCCAGGTAGAAACTACCATCCTAACTAATTTAATAACAAAGGATATTGGTTTCAGATTCAGATACAGATTCTGATGACAGATTGAAATCTAATGGCCTACAGGTGATAATGTGAAAAAATAATAACCTGGATACATAACAAAACTTTGTACATATAGTGACAGCCACTGTGTCTGCAAGAGAAACAAGAAGAGAATCCTTCAATACCAAAGTGTATATTTTTAATGTACAAACATTATTGAAAAGGTCCTTTCTAATAATACTGACAGTGTATGAGAATGGGAATCCTGGCACTACTGTATAATTAATTTATGTTGTACAGATGTTAGAGAAAATCAACCAGCCATATGGGAATAATGGATCTTTAGAGAATTGAACAATTAATTGTCATTATATTTGCCAGTGAAAGTCTACAGAAACAGTTATTTTTTAGAATGAATTTCAACTCTCAGCTTCAGAAAAAGGATGCCTGGCACCTAATAATTAGTAAACCAGAATCTATGCACCAAATTATTATAATGTACATATTCATTTCATTAGATTCACACCACCGTGTGGTGTAAAGTGGGAATAATTAAACACCAGATGGTGGTGTAAACTCCAATATAGAGAGCTCATGCATAATGTATGAAAATGGGATTTACTGTTGTTTTTATCCATTTGGAGCCATTATGCTACTGTTGGACCCCAAATGATATCTCAGAGAAAAAGATCTCTCTGGATTGAGAATTCCTCTATACTGAACAATTTGTTCATTTGCTCTGTCATATCCTCATCAGTTATCTTCCTGCCCAACTTCCAGAATTTCTGAGAACACATTATCTTCTGGCAGCACTCACAAAACTCCTGAGCTTTTCCATCACAGAGAAGCACCGAGGGTAACGGGATATCATTTTATGTTTCTGCCAGCAGTATAAAGTTTAAGATTAGGACCTTTGGAAATTGAATCTGATTTTTAATGATTGTAGTGTCATATTTCCAGCCTAAAATACTTTTAAAATGTCATTAACTGATGTACCATTAATCATTTAGATTTTTTTGACCATTAAAATATCTTTTTTTTTTGTTAAAGAAGTAATGAATATGAAAGTGAAGTGAAGACAGGATATATAGCATATTAATGGCTGGAATGGAGAGCAGATTAGTATGCTTAATTCTCCTTCAGTCATGGCATTCCACTTAGGTGTTTATATTGCTCCTGAGTAAAACAATGGCAGTTGAAAAACAAATGAGTAGTTCCTCTCCTAATTAGTACTGGTAAAAGAAAACAAGGGCGTTAACATCTCTGTCTTTTGCTCCTTCACCACTACTGATTGACTCAAAATAAGGAAAGCTAGAAATCAAGGTATACTTTTTTAACTTCTGTATGTGAAAACATATTCTTGATAAAGACTTTTGACATCTGCAGCATTCACAGAAGCAACCATCCCCCCTTGAAGAGTACATCACTTTGCCCACTCTGTGCCACTGTATGAAGGACACAGGGTCTAATGCTTCATTGATACTGATTAGTCCTGCTTCCCTGCATCTGACAGTTCCTCTTACCTTCTGGTACCCTGTCTGTCTGTTCAGAAAAGGACAACCAGGATGCCAGAAGGTCCGGCTGTTTCACAGATATGACAGCTATATGCAGTAGGAATGACTCCTATGAAATTATTTCTCAGCACCCTTTTGAAATATGAGGAGCTCCTTGTCTGCGTGATACTCGGCACATATCCAGAAAGTACATGTAAGAGAAACAGAGACATTTGTAGCCAGTCGACTCAAGGGTACATGCAGTTCCACTTCTAACAGGGCAGAGAGGAGGACACACAGTTACAGCTGCATCACATGCCAGAGGGTGAGGAGACTGCGTAAGTTTGCACATGACACGAAACTGGGTGGTGTTGATCTGCTTGAGGGTAGGAAGGCTCTGCAGAAGGACCTGGATAGGCTGAATCAGTGGGCTGAGGCCAACTCTATGAGCTTCAACAAGGCCAAGTGCCGAGTCCTGCACTTCAGTTACAATAACCCCATGCAATGCTACAGGCTTGGGGACAAGCAGCTGGAAAGCTGTCAGGCAAGAGCGGCTGGAAAGCCAGGCAGAAAAGGACCTGGGGCTACTGGTTGATAGCCAGGTGAACATAAGCCAGCAGTGTGTCCAGGTGGCCAAGAAGACCAACAGCATCCTGGCCTGTATCAGAAACAGCGAGGCCAGCAAGAGAGCGAAGTGATTTTTGTTTGTGTACTTGGCACTGGTTAGGCTGCACTCCAAAACTCGACACAGTATTTGCAGGAAGGGCATTGAGGCGCTGGAGCATGTCCAGAGAAAGGTAACAAAGTTGGTGGAGTTTCTGGAGCACAAGTCTTACGAGGAGCAGCTGAGGGAATTGGGATTGTTTAGTCTAAAGCCTTCTTTTGGCTGAGGGGAGACCTTATCGCTCTCTGCAAGTACCTGAAAGGAGGTTGTAGAGAGGTGAGTGTTGGTCTCTTCTTCCACGTAACTAGTGATAGGATGAGAGGAAATGGCCTCAAGTTGTGCCAAGGGAGGTTTAGATTGGATATTAGGAACAATTTCTTTACTGAAAGAGTTGTCAAGCATTGAAACAGGCTGCCCAGGGAAGTGGTGGTGTCACCAACCCTGCAGGTGTCAAAAAAATGTATAGGTATGGCACTTCAAGACATGATTTAGTGGGCATGATGGTGTTGGGTTGATGTTTTTAATCTTGATGATTTTAGAGGTCTTTTCCAACCTTAATGATTCTATGTTTCTGGGGATATTATGGGATATTATGGGCCACATGTCTCTGAAGGGAAAATTATCAAAAATATTCTAACTGATATCAGGTAAACACACATGGCTAAATACATGGTGTGCATGATAGTGAGTACAAAAGCAAACCTCCCTTGCCTCTAGCTTGCATTGTCTGAATTCCCAGAGATACTCACAGGACTAGGTACTGCAGTTAGAAATCATGAAGTTTTCTCAGATTACCTAATAAGCCTGTGCCTGACTGTGATTCATCCTCTGCCTCAGCGACCCTTCTGCCAAGTAGGATGATTCAGCATGAGGACAGCTCAGGAAAGAGGATTTTATAAGACCTTTCCTGGTGGTCCTTCTTCACTGGAAAAACCTATGCCATGGTGGGAAAGGGCTGTGACCTGGCAAGCTTTGAAGCAGCCATGGCTTTCCAAAGCAGCTTCAGTTTTCATGCATTGTTGTTTCAAATAGCTGGTTTAATTTTGCTAAAACCAGCTAATGAAATGACAGTGAGGTCCCAAACCATCTACCGAAGAACATTTTATCATGTTTCACTCGCCACTGCACCTCCACCTCTTTTAGCACAGTCTGTGCTAAAGTCTCAGCTTGGCTGAGGAGGTAGTGCCTTCTTCTCTGCTTTCTCTGCATCCCAGTCTTTTGTACCTTCTTCTACAGATCAGCCCAATTCCTGCAGGCCCCATGATCACTGTTCACAACTGCTTGAGAGTTATTTAGTAGCACAGTCCTTTTTCCTCAAGATATTTTTTCATTTGAATGCAGTTTATACAATCTGAGCTTATGTCTACAGTAGCAACGCTTTACTTCAGTACTACACTGCCAAAGAGATTCTGTGTAGATGCATCTGTATTAGTCAAATCTGTCCTTATAAAGTAGAATAAAACTGTACCATGAGCTGTGCTGCTGGTCTCAGCATAGGTGCTCTAGGAACAGTAGAGATTTCTGCTGTCACAGCTGTTTGAGCCCTTGGTTTTGCCCTAACTGCAGTACACAGCTGTGCTGTCAGGGCTCTGCATTATGAACATACAGCTTTAGAAGCATACTGGCAGAGTAATACTGACTGGCAAGTTTACCACTGCTTTCATAGTCCAGGGCTTTGAGTCAGTTGGAAAAAAAAGTAACTTTTTAAAATTATATTCCTTTCCTCAAAAGAGTTTTATGAAAGCTGAATCATTTTAGTGACGCCTAAAGCAAAGGAAAATATACAGATCCCATAGGATCAAACATAACCAGAGAGTATTGATGAAGAACTTTCTCTGAACAGGATTTTTTATGAAAACTGTAAGTTTTGAAATACCAACGTTTCTGAAATGGTTAAACAAAATAAAAAGCGAACTGTTTCCTTTTGTGAAAATCTAAATGAAGTTATTTCATTGTATTCGGTAGTCTCATATTTAGTTTCTAACTCCTCCAAAGTATTTAATTTCAAATTAATGACTTATTTGTATAAGGTCTTACTGAAAGTGCAGCTCAAGTCACTATCCTCTCTTTTGCAATGAGCTCCTTTGTAAATTGTACCCACTACAGTGCAGTGCAACATTTTTGTCACAAGTTTTAAAACTCCATGCACTAGATAACACGTTCCTGAGGATGAAAACTCCCACAGCCCAGTGTCACAAAAACCTGGAGAAAACCCAGTTTTCTGCTGGGTAACCCTGAAACATTTTTTAGGAAAGTTAATTTACTAAAATAATTCATTTTAGAAGTGCAGTTTGCTTGTACTCAGGTTCCAAAAATAATACTGTCACAATCATGATAATCCCAAGCTAGTACTTCCTATCTCTCCCTGAGTTCAAGCACAATCACAATAACTATGGTGTGAGTGGTGTGCTGACTCTCAATGCAGCAGCGTGAGCAAGTCTCTTTGTGAAGGGCTGTAAGAATATATTCCAGAGCCAGTTGTCCTCACTGAGCAAGACCAAACAGCTTTCTAGTGAAGTTTAGAATGAGATAGTTGCCTACATTTGTAGAGGGCTGGAAACATTTGTGCTTCTAAAAAGGTCAAATTTTATTGTGCATTTATTTTCACTATTCCCAGCACATCTAAGCCAACATATTTTGTTTGAAGTAAAAGATGGAGGGAGTCTACCAATCCACCCAGACACGTAGTCCTAGAGGTAAAGGGAAAGGAGAGCTTGCTGCTGTGTCTGCAATTTCTGTACAAGGATCATATCCCTTTACCATCTACTGCTCCCAAAAGAGAGTTCCGCAGCTGGCTTCCTGGATTAAGCAAGAAAACAACAATTCCCTTCTTCCCAGCTCTTTCTTCTCAAAAAGAGAATGACTGAACCTGATATTTAGGGCAGAAAGGATAGTGCTCACCAAATCAATGTACTTTTAGTATCACTTGTCCATTATTAGCTCTTCTTTTTTTTTTTCAATTTTCTATCTACTTCTTACCTAAGATAGCCAGAATTTGATGAAGAATAACTTGTGTGTTCCTTTAAATTCACTATTTCTATTTTTCCATGAACTCAGTAGAAAACTCTTCCAAACTAATGACAATTTCTGGGATTTCTCCTGGATATGGTTAAAATTGAGAGCAGGAAGTGTAAATGAGAGTATAAAGCATGTAGTTTAAATAGGACTGGGACAAATAAGATTTTGGTGTAGTTTTGTGGCATACTAAAAGCTATTTTGTAAAATTCTGTCTTCCTTTCTTCTGAATACAAGAGCAAACGGTAATAAATGAGACTGCGAGGTAGAAAAGTCAGAAAGGGATCAAAATGTGTACTTTGAAAAAAAAATTCTATGGAACTCACTGTCACATGTGAATCCTTAAAAGGATTTAGATATGTGTATGGGCAACAAGAACACATAACTTTATACTGAAAAGTGTTATAACAAAACTAAAGCAACCCTTCTGGAAAACATTGAAATATTTTGTCCTTCAGGCATAAACAGAGATTTAAAGAGGAGCAAAAAGGAGCCATTCATCAGGCAGATAATTAAATAGGGGCTCACTATGGTGTTTCTTGAAACTTTTCTTTGAAGAAACTGACATTACTCACAGTTAGAGCTAGCTGTTCCCAGATTAGAGGAACGACTGATCTGATTCAATACAGCAGTTCCCATGGCTTTACTAGCAAAATTGAAATGGAATAGCCTTCCTAGGAAATTATTTTACTCAAGTTTTCAGCGTGGTATGAAAGCCAGGCCTCAGTAACTGATTTTGAAACATTCAGGTCTAGGCAAACCTGAAGCCAGTAGGAATCTTTTCTAATTCAGTATGCTCCCGAAGTGTAGAATAAATCTACCCAGCTACTACATCGAATGAAATATGAATGTAATTGTCGTATCCTTAGCTTGGGTTTATCTCATGTAGACAGGAGATAAAGAGTCTTATAAAATGATGGAAGTAGAAAAAGCTGGTAATAGCTGAAGTAGATTTTGATAGTTTTGGGCAAAGTGGCATGCCTGACTATTAATGGACAATATGAGTGCTTGTATATCAAATAACTGTATCCTGGAATGCCATGACTGGTGGACAGCTATTCACTGACTTTATTATCTGCCTTCAGTTTTGTTGTTGTTGTTGTTATTATTATATTTAGTTATAGTTCAACAAGTAATTGGTAACTTTATAAACCTAAGAAACTTGTCCTTTTTTTGTCATGCTAAATTATTTTTGCCTACCCTGACCCTAAGAACATGGTCATTTTGAAACTCCATAGAAAGAGTGGCTCTTTATTTTCAAAATATCCATTATCATTTCATCTCACAAAGAAACCAGACCAAAAATCACTGTGATGTTTATTAGGATAATTATAATAGGTGGGGTATAAAAATGCAGTTTCCAGGTAAAATGGCTATGCTAACATCCATGATGTAGATAAAACTGTATAAACAGAAGATAAGCCTACATGCTTGGATTATATCAGAGATGGCATAACTACTCCTGTACAGGCATTCCTTTAGTGTGACTCCTCTCCACTATCTCTGTGAAGCTACAATAGAGACATCAACATTTAAACTAATCAGCCTGGACTCCCTGCAGACTCAATGGAGGTGTATTTTATCTTCTCTGTTGAGACACCTACTTCAGGATATCATGAACTGTGTCCTGGAAGAGCTAATATACAGTGCTATTGACTACACAGGTCGGTTATCTCAGACATTCACTGCCGATATCTATTCAGCATATCCTACGTCTGACCATCACCCTAGTAGGGCTATAGCAGCAGTTCTGTAATGTAAATTTTTGAACCTAGCAGTAGTGGTCAAAGATGCTACTGTGCACAGCAACTGCATTGCAGTTATCCTACCACCAGCTCAGACATCAAAGTCAGTTGGCATAATAAAACATGTCTCTTTCTGAAACAAACTGGTCAGCTGCTGAAAAATATCTCCCAAAGACACAGCTGTCTAAGAAAGGAATGTTAAATGTTTTACTGAAGACCATAAAAGAAATTAATAGTTAGTGCAGGTTTGTAATTTTGAAGTACCCACTCCCATAGCTAAATACAGATTATAAAAGTAGGTTCCTCTTTAAAGGGATCAGAAAAACAGTCCAAGGTTACTGTTTGGGTACAGGGGGCTATGATAGTTAAAGATGTGTGTATCAGATGAGGGTTTAAACTAAGTGGCTGTCACTGGTCTCAGCATGAGCTCCAGAACTATACATGTTGCAGTAGCTGTAGAGCTGCTAGACAATGAGCTGGTGTACTGACCAGAAATGGTTTTATTGCTCTATCAGTGCCTGGAAAAAATCTCACAGTTGCAACTGAGAGTCAGCGGAGGATTTCATTCTGAGTGTTAGGTAAAAGGCTGCTGATAAAACAAATGTCCCACAGGATGCTATTGCTTTTTATTACAGAGAGGCCTAGAGTGGGTTCAAACAATTAGCTGTCAAGGGATGTTTTTAAGGGTGCTACTGTACAGAGGCAGATAAGGTAGAGAGGAAGCGGAAAGTCTTGTAAATAATGTGTAACTTGTCCATGTAATATTCACAGTAGGTAAAACTGAAGTCACGTAGGGATGTACATCACCTAGACCATATCTGAAAAATTATACTACTGAGTTTGAGTTCTTATCTCTATTAGGTCCATATTAAAGTTTGTTGAACTATAAATTTGTCCCAGGTTATAGGGGATAGAAATTTTGTTTATTTTTATCTACCAAAACTCATTTCCAATGCTGCATGCTACACACATTTTATAATAAATATCCAAAATGCAACTGGAGACATCACAAACGTTGTCTTATCTTACAGGACTGGGATTTATTTAAACCTGATTTTTTGACAGGCTGTGTTGGAAATATGGAGAGAAATTATGCTATTAACATTGTTTGCATATAATCTTCTAGCCTCAGGGATGCTGAATATTAAAGCAAGCAAAAAAAAAAAGAAATGACTGCTTATTACAGAACAGGTAGAGAACATATATTGAGTAGAATAAGCGAAATTCTGAAAACACCCTTGTACGACCTGGAACCCATTTTCAAAGAATTTGTCTTTGACAGATTTAACTCTGTAGAGGCCTACATTTATTTTGAATGGCATGTACATATTTTGAAAACATTATCCACTACATTAAAACATTATCTACTTACAGTCAATACTCCCTCTAATGGCTAGACTAAGAGAAAGAAAGAAAGAAAGAAAGAAAGAAAGAAAGAAAGAAAGAAAGAAAGAAAGAAAGAAAGAAAGAAAGAAAGAAAGAAAGAAAGAAAGAAAGAAAGAAAGAAAGAAAGAAAGAAAGAAAGAAAGAAAGAAAGAAAGAAAGAAAGAAAGAAAGAAAGAAAGAAAGAGAGAGAAAGAAAAAGGAAGGAAGGAAGGAAGGAAGGAAGGAAGGAAGGAAGGAAGGAAGGAAGGGAGGAAGGGAGGAAGGAAGGAAGGAAGGAAGGAAAAGAAGAAAGAAGGAACAGACATTCAGATTCAGGTGGTAAAATTTGGAATCTCTTTGGAATCCAGACAGTAGAGCATATTTCTACCACTTGAGTATCTAATGCATAGAATATAGGTAATTATTAGTTCTGTGACTTTTATTTCAAGAACTGTATTATTTTTAGTCAAAGTCAACCTGCACACATTTTATTTAGTGCAGTCTGAGCTCATTTTTTTTTTTTATTAGCTTTGCCAACTGAAATTCCATGTTGCAACTGGGATGAAGGCTTCAGGCCGAAGTCAAATACTTCTATTCTTTCTATCATAAGATTCTCGAAGTTTACCTCATTCTTTCCATGGCCAGACTGGAAAACGCAACAACACAGAGTAGACATATAAACAACATATAAACTCTCCTTATAGAACTTATGTCCTTTATTTCGAACAATACAGTAAGGTACTTCAGGTATAGTCCATAAAGTTCTTTCAGTGTGGAAATACAGCCGAATTTTCTACTTAGACTGATAAACTGGTGTCTGAAATTCTTAAACAGAATTTCCATTGGAGAAACAATCCACTTTTTCAGAAAACATTCTCAGTGGGCTAGACAAAAGCTGCAGCATGTCTGTATAGCCTAGTGTCTAGGTCACTGGTGTAAGGATGGGATCAGGGAATCATCAGTGAGCATATCTTCTTATATTTAACAGTCATTGGAAAGCTTCCAGAAATGTCTTAGAACAATGAAAGCTGGTTAAAGAAATGTGCTACCTTCTGCATATCTTAGCATACCAGGATGTATGACATACTGTTCCTGTGACATCTCCTATCCATTACTGCAGGCATCTCTTTGGCATGCTCTCCATTGTCTCCCAAGAGTCTAACCCTTTCCATATGTTTTATGCTGACCCTAGTATAAAACTCAATTGGCTGTTCAGCTTGGAGTGAGGAAGACAAACAGCTGTATTAGGAAAGCTGAAGGAGCAGTAGTCTTCAGCAGAAGTGCTTTTGTGGATCCAATTTAAGTGTACAAATATGAAAGGATTTAGCAGTCAAGTTAGCTATACTTTCCCACATGTAATGAAGAAATATCATGAATGCTTTTGCATATCTGAGCCTGCGTCACTTTTGAACTCAGGACTTTGGTGTTTTTGAAAATTTTACAGCTTGCATTTGTCCCAATACAGAGCCATGGAAGGAAGACATTAATTAGCTTCTGCTAACGAAAAGAGACTTATGTCATATGAATTAAGCTGTCAGATGTTTCTATTCTGTTAATTAAGTTGCACGTGAGATGTTAGTAAACTTCTACCATATTTTTTCAAAGTTTTGCTTCTTTAGCTTTATGGGTAGGTGAGGTTGTAGCAAAAGCTTACCATTTCCTCCTTATTCTTTTAGACTGTCTTGGTCTTTAAGCTAGAAGACTGTTTTGATAACAATCTAGGACCTCCAACTTTACACGAAGTAGGATATTGCTTTGGGTATATAACTGCTAACAATAGTTTGACTGCATTCGTATGTCCCATTTTAACTGGATCTGTGATTGTTAAGTAATTGCGTTGTCAGCCTCCAGCAGTGTTTCCCAAGGAGGCATCTGGCCTCCTGGTTGAGTCAGAGCAACAAAGAGGCCTGTGGTCTTCACAGGTTGAGCAGCTGAGGGAGAAAGAAGGGAAAATGGAAAAATAATATCAGATCCCCCACTGATGGATTAACTCTTTGCAACCACAGTGTTAATAACAGATCTTTATTAACACAGCTGCTTTTATCTAGGCTCTACTAGAGAATAATGGCCCATACAGTTATGCTGGCAAAACTTAGGGCAATAATCACAGTGAAGTCTGAGATCTCCTGTGTGACCTAGTCTAGGTGATCCTGCTCTAGCAGGAGGGTTGGACTAGATTATCTTTTGAGGTCCCTTCCAACTCCTAATATTCTGTGCTTCTGTGATTCTCTGATCTCTAAATCTATTTATATATTTGCTTTTACTATCTCTTTTAGCATGATATATATCTCCTGTGTATCTCTCTAATAATATATTAAGATCATGATAATTATTCTTACTTACAATTAATTAAGTAAAAATGTATTTCATCTTCCCTGGGTTGTTTCTGACATTATTGAAAAAATGTCCTTTTTATGTAATGGTGTTATTGTTTTTGTACCAATGTTGTTAGTAGTCTCACCTCATCAATAAAGTATTTCAGGAATCATTTCAGAGTAGCCACCAATCAGTGCAGTAATGTTTCATTTCCAAAATTATCTCCTTTAGATCTGTTACTGGAAACACCACAAACAGCATTTATCTGTTGTAGAATGAATTCACATTTATCCTGACAATTCTCCTGTGTAAATTACTGCTTCTATATAAAAACATCAGGCTCCGACCAATTCTCAGATCCAATGGTTCTACTTTATGCCATTCTTCCTAGGCCGAGGAAAACTAATTAATCCCAGTGGAGAAAACTTTCACTACTGTTCATGTCTTTTTGCAGTTCTTCAGTCTCTTTTTTCCGCTGTCCCAATTCACAATGTATTTTTAGGGGCAAGGAAGTATAGGGAGAACAGCTGAGGCATTTTTCTCTTCAGGTAGTCTCTAATTTCTTTGTGGATATGCCCCAGAGCATGGGATTGTTCATTTATCCCCGGATTCCTGTCCATCTCTTCATGCACTTCTCAGCTGCAGATGTATCTTCTTGGGCTTGGGCTATAAATCTTCCTTGCTATTCTGCTGGAACTTTCATTGGTACAATTTACTACCTTTGCTAATGAATAAACAAGGAAAATGGATATTTATTGAATATATTTTCATTGTGCATTGGTTATAGCATGTGTCATTTTCTTTCACAAACTTCATGGATGCTTTACCAGAACATTAAAAAACAAGAATTTAAAAAAAAAAAAGAAAAAGTAATAGATCAAAGATTGCAGCAGAGTTTAGAGTTAGATGGACAGGCAGACAATCTAGATAGATGTCGCTTGGCACTAGATGACAGTAAGTTGCCTTATGCTGTTCGCTGAATGATGGATGACAAATCTTATTGTTATACAGATGCTTAACTCACTGGTGTGAATTATAATTTTGAAGATGCCATCTGATTTGCAGAGATTAGTATGCTATACAACTATAGATATGTTGCAGGAGGTAAGAACTGGAATTGGTTTATTTTTTCCTGTTGTTTGTTGCCTGACAACTCTGACTCCAAGACCCATTCATTATAGCAAACTGAATTTATAGAGGTCTGGACTTTGGCTTTTGCTTCAGTGAAAAAACACAGGACCCCATTTATTGGATTTGCAATGGAGATATAATATATCTAGCACCTACACAGAGATATTCTTGATAGAAACATATTAGAAGACCATGGTGAAGTTGACTGGAATTGAAAAAATTAGAAGAGGTTGGTAAGAGAATATTTGCATACTGCTCACCTAAACATATATTCAAGTTTGCTAATGTCCCCATTCAGCTTGGCATAGGCCTTAGAAGCACTGTGTAATGGGGATAAATTCCCAAACAATGTGGGAAAGAACATCTGCTGAGGGGTTTATGTAATTTTCCACTCAATTTGTTCTGTCAAGAAGATAAAGTATTTCGTTCCTTTGAAGACACCAATACTATGGGTTAAAAAACTAAAACTTAAAATGGCACAAATTCAGTATGAAGCAAACTTTCTTTGTTAGTTCTGGTTTTCTCTATTATTTTTCCCTGCACTGAGTCACTTCAGATTGCTTTTTTAAAATCTTTTATTTTCATTTCTGTTTGCTGGGGTAAAACATACAAGGATCCAGGAAACAAGAAACATGACATCCCTAAACAACAAGGCAGTACCATATTTCTCAAACACTGGTGCTTCTACCAAAACACTCACACAAGGGATGAATGGCTGTTTGTTACTTTACTGGCTTTCATTGAACATTTGTGCTGTGTTACAAATAAAACAATAAAATTGCACCTTTAGCAGTAGAATTACAGTCTAGAAGCACTCAAAATGTGTAAGTTTGCGCTCCCTGTTCTCAAGATCAGAGCAGACCAACAAGGAACATTAAATGCATAAAACCGAAAGGCTTCTAATGTATTATAGGCTTTCAATATAGTATCTTTAGGACTTCCCAAATAGCACAGTATGATTTATAAACTGTACTGTAAGCCTTCTCCTGTAGTGCAGAGGCTGTTATCATTGGTCTCCTTATCCATATTTCCTGTGGAGAAAATAGCTGTTATCAAATAGTATAAATATTAAATAATATCAAATATTATATCCTTTAATGTGTTCAGTGTGAACATGTTGTTCTATATCCGATTCATTATTTTCACTTTATTTACTTTGCTCATGTGATGCAAAAACTAATACTAAAGGATTTTTACCCTTTAATAGCAGAAAGATACAATATAAAAATTAAAGATGGAAAGTGTATAAAATGATGTGCTTAACAGAAATACAGCCTATCAAATACCTTTTAAAATTCCATGAGAGCAGCACTCTTCACTATGGCATGGCAGTAAACCTGAATATGCTCAGTGGTGCTAGGAAAGATGAGCATGTATCTTTACTCTTCTCAGAAATGTGTAATACTTTCATTCCTCAAAACATTTAAACAGAGCTAAAAGTTTTTGCATCACTTCCAAAAGGTCATGAAGACAAGGGCCAAATACACGGAGAGAAACTAATGGGTTAGTTGTCCCAACAGCTATCTCTGTGTTTGTTTTCCTAGTTGGTTGAACCAGAAAGTGTGAGCACTCACACAGGAGACCATGTTGTCACATAACTCCCACATGAGGCCCAGCTGGACAAATATTTGAATCACAGACCCTTAGGCTCACAAAGCTCTCAGTCAACTGCTAACTGACCTCACACAGTAGTACCTGAGCCATCTTGGTTTGGACAGGTTGATAGCAGAGGTCCTAGAGAAGCCGATATTGTGCTGAACAGCTATAGGTGGATTTCACAGTTGTCTGAAAAGACAGGCATGAAATGTTGGGTCTGAATCTCTGGATTCTCCAACTTCATCTCCTCATTTCTTCCTCACTTTGTGGTGACGGGATACAAAAGAATGTGATTGGCATTAAATAAATTAAAAGAAAAGAAGTAAAATATATTCAGATAAAACATAACTCATTTAAACTCTGCGTGGATTCTTTTTTTGATATGGGATTTGTTTATTGTTTGACTTTTCTTAAAATCCTCAATATTTAGTTTAGATGTAGATGTTTCAGTAACACAGTATGTACATTATCTGCAGACTTCTACAGATTTTATGTGTAATAAAGTAGGTGAGATTATACAGCAAAGGAATTGCATATTTCTCTTTCCAATGAGCTCTAGTAGTGATAAACTTCTTCTATGTCATAATTTGTAGCCATCGAGTGTATAATGACTAATTTAGATTAGTCTGTATTCCATTACACTCTAGCTAAGGTCCTCCATGCTTTCTCTTCTACAAGTTCTTTATGTCTTCTTCCTTCTGACCTGTTTTGTACTTATATAATACTTACTAATACTTATACTGTTACCTCCTACATTCTAAAATATCTGTGGGCAATTCAGTTCTTTTGTACAGGTGGCAAACCTTAAATCATGTCAAGTAATTGCCCTTGCTATGCCTTTATGAAATTTAATTTTTAAAGAAATTATTATCTTTATTACCCATTTCACAAATTTTGAGTTTGCAGTACTGTGTCAGCCTCTGCAAGCAAGTTTTGTTAGCAAATTTTGGATACAAAAAATACAAAGAGTCTTTGGTTATGTATGTACATAAGAATCACTTTATTTACAAGTGTCAGTGACTTCATATAGATTCCATATTACTGTCATGATGTCTACAATTACAGTGAAGAACATTGATTTCTGTACATAGACAAATATAGAACCTCTAGGAGGTAAGATTTGAACAAAGGAAGAACCTTCAGAGGCTTACTTAAAACAGTAAGGACAATCCTTTCATGAATGAGAGGAGGATATTTTACAGCACGTAAGGATGAGAACACTGACAATGCCCTAAGTGAAGAGTAAACAACATTTTGAAATATTGAAGTCCTGAGTAAACAATAAACTTTTAACTAAATTCAAAGTGACATGACAATTAAGGTTTTTGGTGTGTTTCTAGGACCCAACAATAAAAAGTTCTATGTAAATTGAAATATTTCAGCTCTGTCCAGTTCCCTCCTCACCCCAATCACAACAGAGCCATTGCCATCTTATGATTTGAAATGGGTACAATCTGGAGCACATACCAGCTGGCCAGGCATGCCTGCAGCATACTTCACTTTGCTGGAGAGGCAGCCAGCTTGCAGTGATCTTTGCAAACCACAGTGTGTTTCTAGCCTTTGGTGCTATTGCTGATTGCAGAGGAAAAGCGAAGAAAGATACAGAAGACGGAAAAGGAGCTTCAGGGTGTAGGCAGCAGTAATTTTCTCATTTGTAATTTTATCAGTGAAGCTGTCATTTGTTTTCCACTGAGGCCTCTGGCTTTTGCCCAGCAGAAAAAGACTAAAGCCTGTGGTGAAATAGGATAATCTCACCAGTTTGCTTTGCCTTTGAGACAAAGCAGCAAGAAGTGGATAAAGTCTATATTGCTGACGATGAATGTGGGAAAACTCCATTTTCTTGCATTTACCCCCGATTGCCTTGCTGCCTAAAGCTGCCTCTGGTTTCAATCACGGTCAGTGTCACAGACCATATCTCTCTTAGGCACTCAATGACCTGGAACCAGTCTGGCTAGAAGATTAACTAAGCTCTGGTATGGCGACAATAGCTGAGAACTGTGTCTTTCTGGCACAGACCCGAGGATGGTGAAATTCACCTGAAGGAGAAACAAATTCTTTTGAAAGCTGGCTTGAAACTGTGAACCCTCACAGAAACTGAGGGCTATTGTAAGTCTCTCCTATGTCCTCACTGAGTACAGAGTATGCTTCTTCACCCTGTCTTGTCTAATTGGAATTGCATCTTCACTCAATGTGTCTATACTTTCCCTTAATAATAATATGATTTTAAAAAGGCAACAACAATGAGATTTTCATTGCATGCCATACACTTAAGCTGCACAGACAATGACAAAAGGAAATAAAACACACCAGCACAATATTTATCACATTCCACCAAGCACTGCTTATATTATGCGCTCAGGTATGATGGTGAGCAAATCAGTATAAGAATGTAATGGAATAGAACTAATTACTGCTACTGACCCATGTAGAACTGAAAGCCTAAACTGCAACTCTGATGTCTCCAACTAAAAATGCCCCTATTTTATTCAGCACACTGGCTCTTCCTGTGTGTATTCAGTATAATATCCATTTACTGACATAGACTAGCTTTTACTTTTTACTGGTGACAGTCCCACAGAAGCAGAGAGTTCTGAGAAAGGGATTTTTTTTTTTTTAACGTATCAATCCACAGCATTAAATTCCTGTGGCAGGTTCACTCTTCAGCCTGAGTGTACAAATTATGCTCCTGGTTACATACATCTGTGTAGCCCCATTGAAGGCATAGACTTACACAAAAAACCAAAGCAGAATTCAAAAAACGGAAGAAAGCCAATACTGTAATTTAAGACAGCTTTTGCCCTTCAGAATATTTATTGTCAGAGATGAGGTATGAACAAGAAAAAAAAAGACCTGTAGCTTCACTTTCATATTCCAGTTTTAGTATGCAGTGGCAGCAAGTAGAAAACCAAAAGCCTCCTTTTTATTCTTTTGTTTGTTAAACAGCAAAAAAATTATATAAAAATAACCAAAGAGCAATAAAGGTAGAATTTCTCACTGACAATGACATCAAAGATATTTTGTACTCTGATACCGTTTCCTGTGTATGCTTGTTTATATTTTGCTAAAATTTAAGCAGCAGAACATGTTATTAAAATTATGTCATAATGCATTGTAACCATGCATTATCTTAACACTAACTACTGCTATAAATAAATTACAAATCCATTTCCTTCTGAACTTATATTGGTTTTAGGAATATAGAAAAATTCCGTCTGTGGAATTTTTCTCTATATATTTCATATAAAATAAATCCATTTTCATGTCTGTGTCTCCCTATTGGACACAACAATTTGTGCGACAAACACAATTCTGCATAGACCAGTTCAACACAGGTACTGACTTGGTCAAAGGATCCTGACCTTAGGTGATCTGTTAGCTACCACAGAAGGCTGGGAACAGTATTAGCAGCAACTTCCACAACTGAACTTACTTTTCTCTTAAAGATTTAAGTCCAATCTTGTGCTTAGTCCCCCACTGACAGACACAACACAAAGTTAAAGATGGGTTTCAAAAGATGAGACTTAAAGCTATTTTGATACTGAAGCATAAAAATGAAAAGAAGTTGGGAACAGAGAAAAGCACAGGATTTCTGTGTTCCTTTCCACAAATGATGACTCACATTTAAAGCTGAGTAAGCAATAATGTTCATAGCCATAATGGCAGTGGTTTGTACCCCATACTCATGCTGGCTGAATCACTAGAAGTCAATTATTTCTTCAATTCGGAAACCGCAGGATACCTTCAGCAGGTCCAAAGAAACCACACAGCAGCCTCAGAAACTGACCATTACTATGCAATGCCAATTCTTTATTTCTCTGCTGTAAGGCAGTAGGCTTTTATTTTAACCATGTCCATTGACTGTAGCAAAAATCCATTTCGTTAAACCCACTGAAAACATTACTGTTGGTTTAATTTAAGCAAATAAGCTGATGTGGCTTGAACAAACACTTATGTCTTCGAGAGATATCCAGAACAAGTATGGCTCACAACAATGAACAGCAGAGAGGTGATACTTAATTTGGGCACATATTCATTTTCACAATCTCTGAGACAAGACATATCTTTCACAGACAAAAGCACAGTAAAAACAGTGTTGCAATGAGAAAATTCCACTTATGAACAAAGAAACCAAGGAAACACAACAAAGGAAACATGTTTAAACAAATGAACCCACGTTTTCCTCTGAATTGCTGAGATCTCCTCCTGCAAAGAGAGCCAGCACAAGGCCATGTATGGTTCACATGCCAGAATAAAGTAGTGTCAATGGTCATCAATGTTATGATCATTCACTGATTTCAAGAGTCTTAGACAAACTTTGCATCCTTTCTGCAGAATCATGGCCTTGATGAAAAGCCCTGTTATGATGAATCTGAAAGATAACAGAAGTGGTAGCTCTTATACTTTTCTTTTCAAAATACAATGTTTAAATGTTTAGGCAATGATTGGAATTGACTATTTGCATATCCTTTGCATGGAAGGCCAAGTATGTAACACCTATCCTTTACCACAGTGTGACTCCAATCACTTCCTAATACTAGAGTCTGCACTGAGGAGTCCTGCAACAAGGAAGAAGAAATTTTGAAAAGGGTGAGTTGGTGAAGAAGTATAGAGAAAAGGATCAGAGAGATGAACCAGAAAAAAAATGTATCTACAAAAATCTAGATAATAAAATTATGACAGTTATTATTCTTCATTTGCCTAGTACTCTCAGCTAGAGTTCATGAAATTTGCAGTCTGGGCTTTGATTTGCTTTCATTTTCTCTTAGAATTCTGTTCACAGTAGGAAAAATCAGCCGTAAAACCAAGAAAACATTAATCTTGCAAACTCAAATTTCTCTTTCAACTAAGGAAAG